>NC_065910.1:6666666-6969696 GCF_905147045.1 Nymphalis io | reverse complement strand
ACATCGGCCCTTTTAATGTAGGTACCGTCATTTAACTAAATTGCTAGCCTTAAATCGCGTGGTTCACATCTCATTTACCCAGTTTTTACGATTCCAGAGGTGTTTTTAAATGACGAACTCAAATATAATGGGTATCGTCTCGTGAATTATACTTTTTAGTACTAATTTGGTAACTACCTTTGTTGTAAATAACAACATTTTCTGTATAGTATTAACCTTACTCTACTTTTCACATAAAATTTTTCGGTAAAGTATGCTGTTGAAAGGTTTGGAGTTCTTGTTTTAAAACATTATATTTATGAAATTTATACCGCATTTAATGTATCGTTACTTTTTTTTAGAAAATACGTAATGTATTATTTTATCTAACCAAGAATATTAGAATATATTTTAGTATGAATTAAGTTTCTGGTAAATGACTCTGCCTATTGACGTATGGGATTGGTTGTCATGAAAAAAAACAATAGACATTTATAATTCACTGCCACTCATAAATATAGAATTATTATATTATTTAAATCTTATAGTTCATATAACCAAACATAACTCTGAGTTTCTTTCGCTGGTTTTTCTCAGGTCCGAGAATTTTCTTTTCCAAACCGGTGGTAATTTCTAATTTGACAATCAATAAGTAAATATTGCTATATTGCTTCTATATTGAATGAATGATTTTGATTTGATTCTTAGACTAATTATGTCTGCACACACACTTGTGCACTATAATATGCCCTGCACCGTTGGCTAGTCTCCCTTGCCACTATCGTAATAATAACTACCGTTGAAATGTGTTAGTAAAACATCATCTTCCTATACCCATTACGAATATCTAGCCAGCGCAATAAAGAAGCTTATCCTTTTAAACTAATTAAGAATCAGATTATGACAAAACTTTATTCAACAATTTCTGTAGCCTATTTCTTATAAGGTTAATAGTTCTCGAATTGTTATTGTTTCATTTGAAACAATATTTGGACTTAGAAACAAAATAATTACAAGAAATACAAAACCATTAATTATCTCGATTAATTTTAATATTATCTTTATACATTTTAAACTGAATTGTCCGCCTTATTTTGTAAGGATATTTAGGTTGTTTGAAAGTGAATTTCACTAATAAAAAGAATGAAACATTCAACAACAACAAGAAAATAAATTAGAAATAAACGTATTGTGATCTCTTTCGCCAATTATTCCATTTATAAATATATTGATGGAGGAATTTTAATGATTTATTTTATGTGCGTTTGAGTGGATGGTTTAGATTGGACCTGGCGGTGTTGCGATTGGATTTCAGGTTATTTTAAAAACAAATCTATATTAAGATTATTAATGTGAAATTAACTCTGTCTAACTATCACAAGAAAGAACATAGGAAGCACATTTTTAAAGCCTACGCCTAGAAAAAAATTCAATCGGCCTATGCAGAATTCGTGTGATTGATCTTTTCTCTTTATCAAGTAAAAATTTTTTAAACCTAGAGTAGGTAAGTATTATTATAAAATGTATGTAATACTTACTAATAATAATATCAAATTATATTTTCACAGTCTGTGCAATATTTATTTTACCCACACATACACACATGTAAAGAAGGCAAGAGGTAAAAAAACCTTATAATGTAAGCTACAATAATTTAAAATTTAATTTCAATTGGAATAATGTTGTCATAATTATGTACCATTAAAAAACCAACATAATATATTTAAATATAGCCGAGATGGCACTGTAATTATTACCCGTGAATGTTAACCGATAATCGTGGGCTTAAAACTATTGAACTTTCATGTATTTATTTATAATTCATTTCATGCTAGGTGGTGAAGGAAAGCATCGTGAGGAAATCTATGTGTTTAATTACACTGAAATTCTTCCACATGTGAATCCCAACCCACATTGGCGCAGCGTGTTGGAATAAGTTCCAAACCTTCTCAAAAGTAGAGTAGGCCTTACCCCATCAGTCTTACTTTTTTATTAATTTAAATCCTTAATGCCACGCAAACTATGTTCTATATTCAAAATTAAGTTATTTTATAAATTAAAAATATACAAAAGTTCAATTACGATATTCTGGTTTTGAGATAAGCCGTAATTTTAGCTTTCAGTAAGTCTATTTCGTGTAATACAAGCATATTAAACGTATAATATTGTTGGTTGAATTTGAAACTAGTGTTATGAAAGTTTAAGCCTGCATTACAATGTTACGTTAAATCTAAATTGCGGTTTCGGTAATGGAGGTTATAAAAGCAAAATATTAGAAAACTAAAACATTGTTCTAGTGGGTAACATGTGATACATGCAGATCTTGAGGTCTTGGTTTTAAGCCCAAGTCCAAAAGTTATTCAATATACTTTATTTAAGTAGGCTTCAAGGTGATAAGGGTTCAAACCCGGGCAAGCACCACTGATTTTTCATGTGCTTAATTTGTGTTAATAATTTATCTCGTGCTTGACGGTGATGAAAGAAAACGTCGTGAGGAAACCTGCATGTGTCTAAGGTCACTGAAATTCAGCCACATGTGTATTCCACCATCCCGCATTGGAGCAGCGTGGTGGAATAAGTTCCAAACTTTTTCCTCAAAAAAGGAGAGGAGGCCTTAGTACAGCAGTGAGATATTCAGACTATTACTTTACATTTTGAAACATTTGGTTCTGCATCTAATCTTTCCACCCGTGTTGAACAGTAGTTCCATACAACTATAAAAGCGATTTAAAAGACAACCGGTGCCTCCGGACACACATTAGCACTATAATATTACATATGCAGTTGGCTAGTCTCCTAGACTGGCCACAATAATCGATACTCATTCAAGAGAATATTTCTACATTTTTATTTGATTATATAATAGACAACATTGTAAGAAAAATACAATATTTTTCTTACAATATTTTAATGTGTTAATTAGCTAAACGAAAATACCAATTGCTATCTAATAGCTATAATACAAACTATACGTAATATTGCATCTTGGTATTGTCATACCCACATTATTTTAAGTGAAGAGTTTAATTTGTTGTTCTTTATATTTGTACCGCCCGTGTGTTGTATATATAATATTTAAGTATGTTAATAATTTTCTCAAATATTTAAGGTGAATTGTATTCTTTTTTTGAGAAATAAATTCTTAAACTATAATATTATTATTTTAATATTAATACCATGATCGCAAATGATATATTTCAATAAACACAAGATGCGTATCGAAGACAAATGAAACATGTCTTAATACACTAATATAAAAATGAGAATATTTTTAGTTCGTTCGTAATGATTGCTCTGTAAAATTTTCTTTTATTACTTTATAAAATACTTGACGTAAAAGAATGAGTTAGGAATGCCCAGAGTGAACCGTTTTCATATTAATGGTTATCCTGCGCTGTTGATTTCTTACGTGTTCGGATGAAATTTGGCCGTGTCTCCCAATCCGCATTGGAGCTTGTGGAATAAGCTAGCAACTTTTTCAACCATACATGTTTTTCCATTCTTATCTAGCTTTTGTATACCAGCAAGTTACTTTACATAAAAAAAACTCATATTTTATTGATGATCAACTAGCAAAACAAAAGACTGTCAAATGAATCATATATTATTATATATAAAAAGCATACAGTAAATAAATAAACGTACTTGTTATCCTATTTGATCTATGACGCAAACATAAATAAATAATAAAAGGTATAGTGTTCTCGTTTCGTTATAAAAAATATATTGTACGAGTATAAAAAAATGATCGGCGTCAGTTACAGTAATAGGTAAATATAAACGATTTAATCCCTATATTTTTATTAGTTGTATTAGCATATTATTATAATGATGATAATATCAAATGCCTTATTTTCTTTTAAAGGAATTTAAAAATAGAACGCATATTTGTGCCAATAATCATTTTGTATTTATTAATTGTATATAATGTGACTAATATTATATATTTTTATAATTATATTTAATCATATTATGTTATATTTTATTTTTGCAAACTTAGAAAAAACCTTTAGTGTACGTCTTGATATTGGTTAATAGAGAATGCAAAAGAGTTTTGACCTTTTGTGCAATTTCATTTTGTTATGCTGTAAATTAAGTATCATTGTTGAGTTTTGTTTATTCGATCACAATATTAAAGTATTCATTGGAAATAATTCGACAAACATAATATGTTTTTTATTCTGACGTCATTCTATTTGTACCTAGAAATAATAATTTTATATTTCTAATGTTGAAATAACTAAAGCGATACGAAGTTATGTTTGTATTTTTATCGATTATAAATTGAATTTGATAATATATTAAGTAAGACATAGTAGACAAGTAAGACCCTTATCACCTAAATAATCTACTGAAATTGAGCGTGACTACCTGGAGGGAACTTAGTTTTTAGGGATAAATGTTAATATTTCCTAAATCCGAGGTCACGTCGCTTAGAAAGGTGTGCTTAAATTTTTTGAAAAATTGAAACATAATAGGTTTATTTTTAATGATGTTTACCATGGATAAGCTCAAGGGGAAATAATAGTGCACAAAAGAGCATTTACAGATACGCTTTCATAATCAGATGGGACGGCACTTCCGACATACCAAGTACTATTGAGCATTCAGCGCCAGATTTGAATCAACGTTCTTAAGATCTGTAGCGCTAGACCAATGAGTCATGGGCATATTAGAAAAAATAAAAGTCTAGTCTTATCTATATATTTCTTAGGTTTCATTCATGATCGATTTATAAATCTTGCCTAACGTTTTGAAAGATGTACGTGTCGTCGTTACGAGCTAGTTGATTTCCATGTATTTGTCTCTCATAGATAAATTGTCTTTAATAGCGTCTGCGCTCTCCGGTCGTTTTTGTACAATAGAATAAACTATATAAAAGTAACTTTATTTATACTGACTATATTTTTGTATTATACGAAACAAGACGATCTCTCAATTATGATGAATCTACTGAAAATAATAAAAAGGTATAATAACAGCCTGTGAATATCCCACTGCTGGGCTAAGGCCTCCTCTCCCTATTTGAGAAGGGTTGAAGTTTATTCCACCGCGATGCTCTAATTCGGTTTGATGGAATACACATGTGGCAAAATTTCAGTAAAATTAGTCACATGCAGGTTTCCTCAAGATGTTTTCCTTAACCGTAAAGCACGAAATGAATTATAAACACAAATTAAGCACATGAAAATTCAGTGATGCTTGTCCGGGTTTGAACCCACAATCATCGGTTAAGATTCATGCGCTCTTACCACTGGGCCATATAGGCTTTTTATATAAAAAGGTTTAATCATAATATATGATACACAGATATATATCGTATATCACACTATTGCTCACATGAAATGTATATAAATTGACTAACAGTAAGTGAATGTAGATGTGTGTAAATTTTAACTTAGAATAAATTAGTAACGGGATCAAAATTTAGCAAAACTCTTAAAGTGACATAAACACCTTGCACATAAAAAAAATGTGTACAATATAACAAAAGTTCTACGCAATATCAAACAAAACATTCAAAGTACTCGCTATTCGATAAGCGATTCATTTATACAAACTATTTTGTTTTTCTTTTCTGTTAGAAGATTTTCAAGGTAAAGGAATGGTAATTTGAAATGTTTTTCTTGTTTTTCAGTTACGGTTCATTTGCTTTTAGCGTTTTATTTCTTTTGTTGTGGCTGTCTAGTCTTCATTCTGCTGTTACGCTTTGTTAGAAATTTCTCACGATATCTTGAATGTACTAAGATTTATTTTAAAACAAATAGTAAATAGATGGAATGCTTTAGAAACTCAGTGATGGATTACGCTTCGTTGCATGACAAGTTAATAAGCAACTATACAGAAAAAAACATCTTTGTTACTATAATTGGCTTTTTCAAATGCATGAGGAATATAAAATAAAATTTTATAAGTAAAAAGTAACGAGGCAGTGAATGAAAACATAATGAGGAACCTAAATGTGGTAGAAGAAAATATGCTACGTGTGTCCACCGCATTGGAGTAGTGTAATGGAGCTCCAAACTTTCTTCTTAAAAAAGCAGAGGAGCCCAGCAGTAAGATTGTTACAGGCATTTATTAT
This sequence comes from Nymphalis io, assembly GCF_905147045.1. NCBI lineage: Eukaryota > Metazoa > Arthropoda > Insecta > Lepidoptera > Nymphalidae > Nymphalis > Nymphalis io. Next base: position 6,963,635 of record NC_065910.1, on the reverse strand, counting down.
AACTTAAAGTATAGAATAAATAATATAAATAAAAGTAAATGTTCCACTTCTGGGCTAAGACTTCTCGTCTAAAGAAACTTCGAAGCTTATTCCAGGACATGGTGACAGATTTTGGTCTGACACACATGTGTTAGACAAAATTAATACATTTATTTACATAAATGTCCTCACTATGTTTTCCTTCACTGATGAGCCCGAATTTAAAAACAAGCAAAAACAAGCACATTGATTTGTTTTGAACCAGCTGATTCTTGGTCCAGTTAGAATCAATTTGTTTTTACTACTAAACCATCTCCGATCATAGATGAAGTAAACACGGTAAGAGATTTTTTTTTATTTACATTAAAAGAGTATATTAAACACAATGCTAACCCCTTTTCTCTTCCAAATATAAGCTAGGTCGGGTTAGATCAAAATCAGGCACATAAGCAGCTCACGTAAGTGTTGAAACCGTCTAAGAATTTCCACTTTAGTCAAAGGAATAACACTTTCGTTTTAAAACTAAGCGGTTTAGAGGCAGGTCAAATGGGCTCGTGCGGCTTCTAAGCCAGTTACATTAATAACGATACATAACGTCCATAAGTCTTAAGTTGTAAGGTATAAAAAATATCTTTTATAATATTAATCTCCTTATCTACCTCATCCTTCTTTATACATATATAGTAATTTTCGTTGGTGACTGTTAAAAATTCAAAACGAATCGAATTTATTTTAATTTTAAAATAAAGTTATTAAATTATTTTGTTTTTCAATTATTTATACTACAATTGCTTGTAGTTGGAATTTGTTGAATTTTGTATTGGTGATATAAATTTAATTTTATTGTTAATTGAACAAAAGTACCGACTAAGTTTTTTGTCACACATTCGCAAACAGTCGTAGCTTTAAATTTGATTTATTTTATAAAGTGACATTTTAAAAGAGCTCTTAAGCCGACTTAAATAAAATACGTAGTTATATTTTCGATTTTAATATAAAATACAATAATACGCGTTCATCACTATGTCGGTAGGCATATTCTTTGTTCTAATTAAAATCAATTATTTTGATTTGATTTAATATCGCAGAAACTGTTTAAGTTATGATATTTTGTTTTTATAGTTTTTTGAGCATTCGCCATAAAACCCACCAAACAATCAACTTTTCACTTCGTATTTTGGCATTTTGAAGCGACCAACGATCAATCTTATGTCAAATTTGATGTAATTCATTTTGTCCTATAAAATTCATCGAAAATAAACATTCAGTGTATGACTATCTATAATGTTGTAATCAGTAATATTTGTAATATTTATTTACAGAATATAATCAGGAACTACATTAAAATTACGAACCTATACAATTTCAAATTAGATTTCATTCCTGAGTACACGGCATGCTCAAGTAATATGAATACAGTCAGTTGCTTATATAATAAGCAATAAAATTAGGGTAAATAATACATTAAATTATGATGAAAATTGATGAACTATTTAAATTAATTGATTTCGAAAATAAATAAAATTAAAAAATATGATCGTCCGATACAATAAAATCATAAAAGATATTTCTAAGAAACTGGTACATACTTCTGGTGACCCAAGAGCTGGCGCTTATTTAGCTCAAAGTCTGAGTCTAGCGGTGCAGAGAGACAATAGTGCCAGCGTCTTGGTTACAAGGCCAAAGGACAATCTTTTAGACGCAGTGTTTTTGCTTTTAATTTGAATTTTGTATTTTATAAAAATGTCTGTACATAAATTAAAAGTTACATATACAAAAAAAGTTAATTTTTTCAGCCTTTTGCCGTCCACTGCTGGACGAAAGCCTCCCCCATAGAACGCCAACCATCCCGATCTTGGGCAGTCCGCATCCATCCCGAACCTGCCACCTTTTTTAAATCGTCGGCCCATCTTGTCACACTTGTTGTATATATATATATCAAGCTATAATTTATAGCACGCAATAAAATATATAATTTTGTTACTAATAATCTCACATTGCAAATCTTATCTTTTAAAATCGGTTGAGAATAAGCCCTTTTCACTCACGACATTGCGTGTGACAAGGCTCTGACAATTCTAATCTCGGCATATTCAAGTCGGAGACCCATTTCGTGAAAAATTTAGTGGGTGCCCGTGACATTCCAGAGCTTGGAATGATTGATAATGTTTCTACGAATATCCGTCAAATCGTTTCAATGTGTACAACAAATGACATTTGATTATGGTTGTTAGCATATTTTTCACAATGATAAAAATATTTATCAGCTCACATGAACTCTTACTAGAAAAATGTCTTCCTTTTAAGAAGGTTTCGAGTTTTATCTATCACGCTGATCATATGCGGGTTAGATTTACGTGAGGTGGATTGTTATCAAAGGTTTCTTCAGGATCTTTTATTTTACCATCAAGCAAGAAACAATAGTGAAAACTCATGTTTGTAGAACTAAATGTTTGTCTGATTTAATTCCACGATTTTTGGTTAATTTACACGTCATCTAAATTGACCTAGCTTGGCTCATCACATCTCAAGCAAGTAATAATTTTAAATGGCCACTAAGGTATAAAATACCTATTATTTTGTATACGCGATATACGTTATCTTGTTAATATATTCGAATTTAATAACGCTCGTACCTAATACAAGTATTATTTTGGCCTTAAAATAAGAAAAAGGTTAGATTGGTTCCAACCCGGACAAACGGTAAATTCCATAGGTATTAGGTAGGTAATTCATTCCATGTTCAGTGGTAAATGAAAACGTCGTGAAGAAACCGGAATGTGTCAGATATATTTCTCCTACGTTTACCCATTGCGGGTAAAATGAGGCACCGTGGTGGAATAAGCTAAGAAGGAATATTGGCTCAACAATCTTACTTTACTTCTAATTTTCAACTAAATTAACAAAAGTATTCGATCTGTATCAAAAAAAGGTGAAATTGAAACCTGTATGATATAATTCACTAGAAATTAGGAACAAACTTTAAAAATATCAAAACATTACTGGTCTTACTTATAAATGTTATTAAGCTACTATTTAGTCAATCAATGTTTTCGCTCCTTCTGTTACCATCGATTACACATTGGAAAGAAGAAGACACATTTATTCACCACCTAAACAACACTTACAGGTAAAGCCCTGTTAAATGAAGCCGTAACTAAAACTTTTTCAACAAACTAAATCATGACACGTTCACGATTAACCTTTCAAGTGGAAGAGCTATGATATTCACTTTGAATGTGGAACAAGCACCTAAACTTTAGCAATAAACTTCGGCGTGCGAGTATGTAATGTAAGTTACCGGAACGGAGAGAGCCATATCAGTGTATCACAGTTTTAAAGCAAGTGTTTTTAATATGCACGTGTTATAAAGTTTGAATAAAGAGACGATAAGTTCTCATGAATTTTTTAATGGTTTACGAAAGGAGCTGAGATAAACCAGTGTTGAAAACATAAATCTTAACCAAATGATTGCGTGTTCAAACTTACGCAACGACTGCGCTTTTATGTGCTTAATTTGTGTTTATAATTCAGCTTGTTATCGGTGGAAAACACCGTAAGAAAACCTACACGTGTCATATTTTCTGCCACATATGTATCCATCAAACCGCATTAGTGAAGCTCAAGAGAAAAAGAGGATTTTACCCAAAAAAACAACAAGAATACATTCAAATAAAAGGTTTTTCCGACTTTTAAATTTTAACAAGTTTAATACGAATACACGCAGAGATGTAAAATAAAAGTACGTAAAATATTTTTTCCTTCCCCGTAACGTACGACAAAATGAGATTTTCGGGTGAAGAATAAAATATAATATAATACACGGAAGATGAAAAATTTTAATATTTGCACAAGACCTACAAAAATTTAATAAACCTTGTATATTTTTGTCAGAGCACTAAGGGCATGTAATTTATCTGTGCTCTGTATTTGAGAAGTGAGTAATATTACTAAATATCCATCAACTTTCATCTATGTGCACGATATAGTTGTAAACTTCGATGAAAATTTTCAGTGCCTGAAGTTATCACTAGTATAGTATAGTAACAGCCTGTTAATGTTTCACTGCTGGGACCTCTGTCTCTTTTGAGGAGAAGGTTTGGAGCTTATTCCACCACGCTACTCCAATGCGGATTAGTGGAATACACATGTGGCAGAATTTCAATGAAATCAGAAACACGCAGGTTTCCTCACGATGTTTTCCTTCAACGTCAAGCACGAGATGAATTATAAACACAAATTAAGCACATGATATTTCAGTGGTGCTTCCCCGGATTTAAAACCATAATCATCGGTTAATATTCACGCGTTCTAACCACTAGGCTATCTCAGCTTTTTGAAGTTTTTTTGAAGTTCTCATTAAACGAATTAAATGTAGCTCAATAAAGTAAATTCCTGTAAATTTCCCACAGCTGGGCTTCGTCCTCTCATTTTAATAAGAAGGTGTGGAGTTGTCACTGCTCCTACTCCAACGCGATTTGGTGCTAATTTAATTAATAAGAATAATGGAAACACGATGAAAGGAACTAAATTCGGGCAGAGATATTTGAAAAAGCATCTAAATAATTTATATGCATAATTTATGTTAATTAAAAACAAACATACGTACCTACCTTTCTACCCTTGGATGAGTGTTGATGAATTTTTAATAGTAATTCCATCCTATTTTCACTTAAACAATATTACTCTTTTTAACCGACTTAGAAAAAGTGGGATATATGTTTGGAAATGGCAAAACCATTTTTTTTTTTGGTCAGGTACATAGAACAGATGGCTGTTGGAATATACGAGTCCCAAAGTGGTCAATCAAATCACGAATAAGCATAAACAAATAAACTAATTTTAAGTTTTATAAGTCATAATATAAAATATTAAAATAAATATATAAGAAAAATCTAATTAGCTAACCGAAAATGCTTTAGTAATTTTGCATTTTATTATCTTATTAATCAGATTACTTAGCTCCTTGTATTCATTTCAAATTGTAAAATTAACTTACTTCACATATAACAGAAAATTCACTTAACATTGAAAAATAGCCCAATTGGGTTTTTTTATTAAAAGGTTTCATGTGTTCTATGAAACTGTTTGAAGTCGGTGCCAAGCGCAAAGTGTAGTTCGGGATCACTTTCAGGAAATTGTGGGCTCATTCAATGTGTGTAGTAATGAGTATGAAAAAGCTTTGAGACGCATTAGAGAGCTGGAAATTAATCTTTCTGAGGTTGAAAAGTCAGCGATTGAACTAGAAAAAAATTAAAGTGTCCTAGGAATATAACAAGAACCAAAGAATTTACAATGATTTGTTTTTTATACTTTATATTTTCCTTCCATCTTCACAGACTTGCACTCGTCTTTTTTTGAGTTCCCTTTTAGTATATGTAACAATGATACATTCTTATTAATACAATTCTCATGACTATTAGCTAATTTTTTGCTTTTTTGTGTAATGTGTAAGACGTTATCTTAAACGAGACGCACAATGACGTATTTATTACTAGAACATATTTTTTCTTAAAACATACCTCTATTCACAAGCTGTGAAATTTTATTAAAATTCCACTCAGGTTATTTCGACAGTATGCTTTTTAGAGCCAAAGCCTTCTACAAATTGAACACTTTTTTATTAATATAAATTAGTCACAAAATATAACTTCACTCACACTACAAACGCACTTGATTGTATGTTAAATGAATCAAAGTTAAAAACTTTGATTCATTTAACCAGTCAGTAATTTCTGAAACATTAATCTTTTAAGATTTAGAAAATCGTTCTATTTCGTGGTTTTATTTTATGTGTTGTAATTTTATGTGTATTTAAAAGGAGAGCTTGTTTTTATACACTCCGTACAAATAACCAGTACTTTAACATTACTGTTATTTTTTTAATTAATACAAATTCAGCTGTGTGGAGAATTATTAAAAATATTATACGTTAACGTTTTTGATCTCGAATAAATTAAGCCGTTTAATTTTAAACATAAATATTAAACATATACAAATCTATTTTGTTATTTTAAAATATATAATTTATTTTTAATAAGTAATATAACATCTGACCATTGCGACTACTCTTTATAAACCATTTATTATTTATTTAAAAATAACATACGTATGCAATATAAATAGATTTTTTTAATATTGTGATACTATATTTTTTTTAATCAATTTAATAACATTTTAAAAATTTAAGCAGGTTACGCGTCTGTTAGCTTAAATATACAAATAAATTATATAACTGGGGATAGAGTTATGTGCAAGCTCTTCTGGGTAGGTACCACCCACTCATCAAATATTCTACCGCAAAACAGCAGTACTTGGTATTATTGAGTTACAATTTGAAGGGTGAGTGAGCCAGGGTAAATACAGGTGCAAGAGACATAACATCTTAATTCCCAAGGTTGGTGGCGCATTGGCGATGTAAACATTTCTTAAAATGCCAATGTCTATGGGCGTTGGTGACCACTTAACATAAGCTGGCTCTATAATATTATAGGATGAGCACATGGGTTATATATATATATATATATATAACGGATATCCATAGTAAGATACAGTGTTAACAATAGGCTACATTCTTAAAATATGTTAAAAGATGCTCTTTAAAAATGTTGATATATTTTAAGCAATTTCTATAGATGTAAATAAATAAATAATATTAATAGCTACTGGGGAATAGATAATAAAAGTTGACAGTTTCCCAAGGATATTAAGAAGGAAAGTTTGTTCTTCGTTAATAATCTCAGTAACTACTAAGACGTCAACTTAGTTGCTATTTTACTTGAGATCTTATCGACTACATTATTATTGATAAAACTGTAAAAAGTATATAAGCATATAAGAGTCAGGATTCCCCTTGGGACCTCTTTTGTTATTTTGTAATCATATCTGAAAGCGTTAGCTTTTTTTGCTAAAATAATTATGTTATCATGTCTTTTATTTTTGTAGTGTCGATAGTATTTCGACTAACCTCACCAAATCTAAATCCAAACCTATAACTGATGCCTTTTACATCGTTGTATAAAGGAGTGTATTTTACTATCATTAAAAAAAAAACAATTTTATTTCGAGACAAGAGATTAAATTGTTTTTTTTTTAAATCAAAATAAGCGAATGAATTATATCTTTAATTCTATCTTTACTTGTCTCAGTAGGTAGGTTTGTCTGAGACTTAGTACTTATGCCAAACAGCAATATTTTATTATAGACAGACACACATTCGCATTTATAATATATGTATAGATATATATTATATTGCCTTGATGGATATCGATGACGGCGGCTAGACCGGCCAACAGCTGCTTAGGGCATAAAATCGTGTGGATCAGGGCTATACTCGCACTTTCAAAATACGATAGAACCGACCAGAAAAAGCTTAATCGTCCAGAGGTTTTACATAATTTCGCACAGAAATGTAAGCACTGTCATCTACCAGACTCCGGGCTGCTACTGAGAATAGCTCAAAAGAAAAACCCTAAACCTAACCTAACCTAACCTTATACTAGGCCAACAAGGGGTTTGACCTTTGGATCTGCGTCCTTGTAAACTAGTCACTAGACAAATAAAATAATAATCAAAATTATAAATCGTGAAGAATTGTAGTGATTATAATTATTGAATTTAAACAAAGGTTTCTTAGGATAGGGTTTCTTGAGTTATTCAGGGAACTTCAGCACGAACCACTACCGTAAAAGGTATAAAACGGACCTGCTATTGTATTGAAAAGATCCTACCTAATAGGTAGTAAAACTAAAATAGGGTCTGGTGGCGTCTTAAGTTGCGGATGGATCGTAAAATAGTTGACGCGGGAAACGTCCAGTTTAAAGAGGTCGCCTTTGAAACTTTGAGTAGGATAAAAGCTATACGTAACAACTCCGAACAACGAATAATATAGACATCTCGCTTGTACTTAGTGCGATATCGTCTTCATAAAAAAGAGAGGTCAGTTGTCGTAGATTACGTAATCTTATATCTCGTACGTACGAGAATACAAAAAAGGGTTGGATTGATTATCAATTATCATAAGAAAAATTACCGAACTATGATATTCCAGCCAGTTATGTGATATAGAAAGTACATCATGAACCGGTCGTATCTTTTAAATTAACGAATTTCGAAAAATAGAGGTTCAAATATTTAAAATTATACGAGCGTACCCAAAAAAGGTTTAGTTTAAAACTAAAATTTAAATTTCGAATCAGAATGCAATGAGGTTCAAATCAATTTTCAATTACAAACCACGCGAGTATAACGTTCTAGTATTTTAGTTGTATATTTGAATTTGCTCTCTGTATTTTGTTTCGGAAATTGTTGAGTTTGCGGTCAAAGAGATATCACATTTGTGTTTGTTATTAAACATGAATTGTTCTTTAAATTTAATTATAATATTTGTTATAAAAATTAAACATTAATAATTATTTACCGTAGCAGCCTGTGAATTTCCCACTGCTGGCCTAAAGGCTTCCTCTCCCTTTTTTGAGGAGAATGTATGGAGCTTATTCCACCACGCTGCACCCGTGCGGGTTTGTGGAAAACACATGTGGCAGAATTTCAGTGAAATTAGACACATGCAGATTTCCTCACGATGTTTTCCTTCACCATAAAGCACGAGATTTTAATCACAAATTAAGTACATAAAAATTCAGTTGTGCCTGCCCTGGTTTGAACCCACGATCATCGGTTAAGATTCACGCGTTCTTACCACTGGGCCATCTCGGCGTAGTTTATTTCCCATAAATAGAAATGTACGAAAACAAACTTTAATATTTAGTCTTGTTAGTTAAGTGTGTGTTACTCACACAGCGTTGCGATTACGATGTCAAATAGATTTTTCATGGTTTTCCTTGAAAGTTTTCGGGGGTCTTTCGCTTTTCGCACCGACGCTTGTCCCAAACGCTGGCGTCAAATTCCTAAGGGTGTTCCAGAACATAGCGATATAATCATAAATTATTTACTTTTTTCTACTACTATTTATAAAATTAACGAGAACGTGTTATATATATATATATAATATAATATATGCTTTTCTCTAAATTAAAATTGAAAAGACATCAAAAATTATATATAATTTTATAATAAGTATAGATAAATACAACATATAGATATATATGTCAACTGACTTACTGGCAAACATATCAATGCACAGCCCAAACTACTGGGGCAACATGAAAATCAGGAAATACTTTTAAATAGCTGAAACATAATAAAAATTAGGAAAATTGAACTCCTAAGGAGTTAAGGTTAGGTTTAAAGGGGATGAAAGTTGCATAAAAATCCTTAATTTTTGAAGAGCTATGGAAATTGGTATTTTACAATACTTCATTATTATGAGAGCGAAGCCGGATACAGCACTAGTATAAATATAGGATAAGCCTGTAAGAGTGTACAATAGTTTTCTTATAAACAACATTTTTTTTTCATATAAAATATATAAGCTATAAAATTAGTCTTCCAGGTAATTAAGCAAACTTTTTTAATCGATACTAGCGCTCGTGAAATAATTAATCTTCTTAAAAGGCTCTCAAACTTTGTAAAGTAGTTTGATAACTTTGATGGGCTAGACCTATCTAGTGACGTAATCTTTAACATATTTCCTTTATTATGAAGTTGTTTTCCAAAACTATTGCACGGTCAGCATCAATATTCTTCTCAAAGTTTTCTTTTTCAATAATATTATTATCTAAAATCAAGACTTGTGTTTCATAATTAATATAAATAAATAGATTAGTTGAACCAAATACCATTTTTTTTTTAAACTACAATAAAATTTAGCGAAAGTAAAAACGTCTATTGAATGATAAGACAAACAATGCTATTCTGTAAGAACTTACTTCATTACTCACCCGTGAAATGGTGACAACCAATTTATGGTTATGATATACTTAACTGTTTGATGCGTATATTCTTGAAATGTTTGAATTATTATGGTGAATATCGCTATCAATTTCTGACGTTTCTGATATTTTTACAGAATAGTCCTAAAATTTACAAATCTCTAAATATTATTCATCAATTTAAAAAAAACTACCCATCGCTTCGGAATGTAGATTCTACCGAGAAATACCGGCAAAAAACGTTTTTTCGTTTATAGAATAGGTTGGTGGACGTGCAAATGGGTCGCATGATGGTAAGTGGACGCCCAGAGACATTAGCATTGTAAGGGATGTTAACCATAGCTTACATCACTAATGCGCCACCAACTTTGTGCCTGTAATTATACTGACTCACTCATCCTTCAAACCGGAACACAACAATACCAAGTGTGTGGTACCTACCCAGACGACAAAGCCCTACCACCAGTGGTAACTCAGTTGTAACTCTCCATCACCATTTAATTACATAATTTTTTCAATCAAATAAAATTAATTTATATGTTATATGTAGGCAGGATGCCTGGAAGTCAACACTATATAATTATATTATTTTATATCATTTATATAATCTTGCGATTAATATGGTTATACCAATGTGGCTTGTTGGTCTATTGACTAGTTTACAAGGTTCGGGTTTTTAATTATGAAGTTGAAAGGGTCGACAATAACCACAACACCGTTAGGTGTGCGTCTGATCTCTTCCAACACACGTGACTATTTGAGTTAGGAAAAAGAGAGTGCTCCTGTGTTTACACCCATACTTTTGCTCCTTTATACAACTTTTACTGAGGGTAAGATAAATATATCAGACGATCCGATACTGTTATACAACTAGTAAAATCTTAATTTAGAGTCCTTAAGCTGAAAAAAAAAACTCTTCACCGACGCTTACCATAATAAACTCAGAGTGTAAACTGTTCGTCGCTAGTTCGTCAGTCGATAGAGAACTAGCAGCTGCTTCAAACTTTGTTACAATCCAGATTTGCATAGAAACCGAGGAAATTTAAACCATTTCAAGACTAACAAAATGCTTTTCGAATGGTACCAAAGTGTTGTGCTTACAAGCTAATCTGGTAATGTCGCCAAATCGGAGTGAGTTATCGTATCAGCCGCCGGCGCTCAGTAATTCTCCAAATTAATATACAAATACTTTTAATTACGTTTTTTAATGTGAAATCAATTCGTATGATGATGTTCTCCTGAACGAATTCGGCGATGGCGGCCAATCACAAGAGAGATTAGCCAACTGCACAGGACATATTATAGTGCACAGGTGTGTGCGCAAACACAGGTACACTCTCTATTCTCTCACTCTCATAATCCAATGGATCGGCAACCCAACACGTCCGGAAAGAGTTCAGACGCAAGAAAAACGGCTTTACATGCTTTTCAGGGCACGAGAGTGTACACGCTTTCAAAGACTCCGGGCTGCCACTGAGAATTTTCGACAGAAAAACTCAATAAATTTTTATTGGTCTGACTTGGGATTTGAACCCGGAATTACTTTGGGATTGGCTTTATGTCTAGCTACTAGACCAACGAGGCTGTCAATATACTGTGGCAGCAAATGGAATGACGGTCTTTTATACCGTCGTTTTACGGCCTGTTTTTTCTCCCTTGTGTGGAGTAGCACGTAAACGTACTTCATTGTTTTATATTATTATAATAGTAAAAAACATATATTTCTAGTATTGGATTTTCTTTGTTCTTATTTATTTTATTCCGTATTTATTTATTTAATAGCAGTAATTATAAATTATATTAATAACTATTAATTTCGATCATTTTTAACAGCTCCCTTAGTTGTACGAATGGGCATGAGCAGCGGTAATCATTAAGGTGATCCGCCTGCTCAATTGCTCGCAAAAAAAACCAATGATTAAATAAAACGTGGAATTACAATTAGAAAGCTAAAACTTTAATCACATAATTGTATCTCAATGAATACTTTGTAAAGGAGCCGAGATGGCCTAGTGGTTAGAACGCGTGAATCTTAACCGATGATAGTGGGTTCAAATCCGGGCAAGCACCACTGATTTTTCATGTGCTTAATTTGTGTTTATAATTCATCTCGTGAAATTCTACACATTCTATCAACCCGCATTAGAGCAGCGTAGTGGAATAAGCTCCAATGCCTTCTCCTCAAAAAGGAGAGGAGGCCTTAGCCCAGCAGTGGGACATTGTTTTATAAATAAAAATATTCTTAAATCTGCCAGTCACTATGTCCGTGTGGACACTAAGACGACTTTCGGGTTTAACTGGAACTCATTAGTCATACTTACTTAAAGGGATGAGTTTTGTTTGTTCTACCGGATGTCGTGGACCGTTAGTTTATACATTTAAGAAATATATCGTTGTAACTTCATGTTTATTTGGTGTCGGTTTTATTTTTTATATGAGATAGATTACGCTTAATGCCAACGTAGTACTATAAGAATCTTGTAGCTCTCCGTAATCGTAACAGCCTGTAAATATCCCACTGCTGGGCTGAAGGCCTCCTCTCCGTTTTTTAATTTCTGTAAAATTAGAAACATGCAGATTTCCTCGCGATATTTTTTTTTTCACCGCAAAGCACGAGATGAATTTTAATCTAAATTAAGCACATGAAAATTCAGTGGTGCTTTCCCGGTTTTGAACCCACGATCATCGGTTAAGATTCACGCGTTCTTACCACTGGTCCATCTCAGTTCTGTTAGAAAGTAATATGCGATATTTAATGTAATGATTATAACATTAAAAGTAAACACTGACCAAAATAGCGTATCAGTGTAAGTCGATTTACAACATTAATTTACGAGTGAGTGATGAAGTAAAGAGAATGAAACGTCATACAATGCTGAACGGTTTTAAAGTCTAAGGTTCGCTTAGACTAGATATTCTGTAAAAAATGGACAATATAAAAATATTATTTAATTTAATTTATCGAAACACGTTCAAATTGATCATTATTATTCTTTCCTGTTTTACAATTCAAATATTTTGTATATAATTCTTATTAAAAATTGAAACATTTTTATAATAATTACACTTAAATTTACTGTTTGAAAAATTCGGTTTGTACCAGTTGTTTTGATTTACCGCCGTTTTGTTTTATTATATAAAAATTAAAACAGGTTTAGCAGGTTAGATAAAAGCTAGGATAGTATAGAATAATTAATAAGCGGAAGCTAATAGGTTTATAAAACAAAATTGTATCCCGTTTCAATAAAAAAAAAATATTGCTTAAAATCATAACACAGGTAAAATCTTTAAAATTATGCAGCAAAATTAAATCTCAGCGCTCAAAGTTTTGAAATTAGCGCTGTTATTGTCGACTCTACATTGTATTCCTTTTGGGAACCATTGTTACGGTACAGAATTAGTATGCAAATGGAAAAGGCAAGCGCTTAACGCTTAAAGGTACGTCTTGAAATGGAATCGCTTTAAACGATCACGATTAACGGTAATGGGAATATTTTGGTGTTGTCTTTATATGTATAAGAATACTCAAGAGGACAATGTATAAGTAATATAACAAACATTATCTTCTATCTATATAGAACATACTAACTGTTTAATATTGAAAACTAATTTTGAAATTGACGAACTCCTTTGATCAACCTTCACATAAAAATAACGTCGTTTATTTGTTTGTCCCTAAACACAACAGTGATGAATGAAGACTCTGCCAAAGATAATCGACAAGAAACTCTAGTTACTATTTTCCAACATTTACATTATATTTGAATGTAATTCAAATAAGAATTAATTATTATTTATCAATAATGATAAATAATCAACAAACTTACTGGTGATAGGGCTTTGTGCAAGCTCCTCTGGGCACCATCAACTCATCAGATAGTCTCCGCAAAACAGCAGTACTTAGTATTGCTGTTTTCGGTTTTAAAGGTGAGTGAGCCAGTTTAATTACAGGCACAAGGGATATAGCATCTTAGTTCCCAAGTTTGGAGGCGCATTGGCGATGTAAACGATGGTTAACTTTTAATGCCAATGTCTATGGGCGGTGACCAATTACCATCTGGTTTGCCTACCTATTCTATAAGAAAAAAAATACTAGTTTCTTACTGAAAAAAAATTTTGGTGTCGCTTTTGGATTTTAAGTCGTATGGACGTGTGTCGTGCAAAATATATACAAAGTTTCGTAACATATTCTATATTTATATTCGATTATATACAAAAAAAATATTAATTTTGTGTACAAAAGATGATTTTATCGCTAAGAGAGCTATCTCGCACAGACAACCTTTATATAAAAGACACGAGGCTGATAGAGCGGTAAGGTGGTCTATAGTTCTAAGGATAAATATTATAAACAATATTATAAATACAACAATACATATTTATGTCTATATATGTATGTCTGAGATGACACAGTAGTTAGAATACGTATATCAAGGGTATTACGGGTTCAATTAACATAAGCATGACTTAATTTTCAAGTACATAATTTCTGCTTATAATTCATCTTATGTTTGGTGTAGTTTACTTTTATATATATATACACAAATGTAAGATAATATTATGGTTCGTTTATTTATTATTGTGTGTAAAATACTTGTGAAAAAATCATAAGGTCAAGGACGACAATGAATTTAAATATATAAAGGTTGAAATATAGCCTTAGCACTCCTTTACCAAGATTGGCCCTGAAGGGTAATTATCAAAGTACGTTTTATAAAATATAAGCTGTACAAGCTTAATTTGGGATCAGATGGTCGTGTGTGGAAAAAAGTCCAAGGATATTATATTATTATTATTTCAATGCAACAACCTGATGTTAAAAGTAAAAGGTCAAAATTGTTTTAGATTGATATTAAAATTCAATACATATAGTACATTTGTCAATTAGTATTTTTTGATTTGGTAAAAATAAGAAAACAATTCAGTCGCTGAATTTCTCTATCGATGAGCAAAATAACAACCGCGTTCTCAATTAAACTTTTATTTTATAACCGTTTTTATTTAGATGTAAGTGATCACCTTTTCACAAAGACATTCACTCTTTATGATATCATTCATTCTGCATTCTGCAAGTGAATGTCAGATACCTAAACAATTCACCACAAAGTCTACAGATAAAATATGGAAATATTTATAATTTTTAATTTTTTTAAATAAAAAAAAATCATTTTAACTTGATATTAGCATATTAGACCCTACGACCTTTCTTTTAATAATCCTTACTCAGGATTTATTATTATTAAAACTTCAAAATTTCATTCATTTTTTTTTAAATATTACACTCAAAACTGCTGTCTTCCGAAACACAAAAACTTATTAAATTGAAATCTATTTATTGGTTCAGTTTTGATACAAAATTGAAATTGTCTGAGAACATATAAAATGATAAAGATGGATGCTTTATTGCTTTACATTATTGTAAGTCTGTTCAATAGAAAAACGCAAATCGGAGTTTCAATAGCGCAATCGTTTACAAGCTCCTTAGCGATGTAAAAATCGCAGGTTCGATCATGATTCCTTGGCCTTCCAACTTCTAAATATTATTAATATTATTTCAAGAAAAAATATATAAAAAAGATGTTGTATAAGATGTTTATAATATCAACGTTATATTTATGATGGTTAGAATAAAATTGTCTACTCGTTTTTGAAATGACTAAAATCATAATTGTTAGAGGACGTTAAACATATCTGTCTATGTCATTGATTAATTATAACGAATAAAGAATAAAACATAAAACAATAAATCACTTTCACGTACGATAATTAATATTAACGTACATTAATTCCTGTCACATCCAGTTTCTATGTATGCAGGTACGCTCTAATGAAAAACATTAATAACATCTGTGTACACTAAAATGTCCTTTGTTTCTTGGGCGATTTCCGAAATTGTTACCTTTTGTTACGATGACGCTCAGAACGATCTGCTAAGAAATGATTTGAACTTTTATATACTACTTTGTCAAATCCAAAGATATATTTTATTAAAGTTAGCTGAACGGATTTATTATAAATGGAATTATATACATTATTCGGTTTGTATTATACATGGAATAACCTTGAAAATTTTTAACAATTTCATTGGTCATGGCTATGTTATAAGATTGCAAAACCCGTGGTCCTAGTGCAATCTCTGATTCGAAAATGCTCCTGTGGTTATGCACACATTATAATATTTTTGTGTTGTTTGCTAGTATCCCTTGAATACCACCATCATCTTTATTTATCATCTCCATGATCATCTATTCTATGTCTAATACGATATTTTATATGAACCACAAAAGGATAAATATTAATGAAATGTTTGTATAGTTGACATATATATTAAAAACAATATTCGTAACATCGTTTTAGGTACAGTAACAGCCTGTTATTGACCTACTGCTGTGCTAAGTGCTCTCCCTTTTGAGGTTTGGAGCTTATTCCACCACGCTGCTCCAATGCGGGTTGGTAGTATACACATGTGGCAGAATTTCAATGAAATTAGACACATATAGGTTTCCTCGCGATGTTTTCCTTCACCGGCAATTACGAGATGAGTAATAAATACAAATTAAGCACATGAAAATCCAATGGTGCTTGCCCCGTTTTAACCCACTATCATCGGTTAAGATTCACGCATTGTTACCACTAGGACATCTCGTTATAAGTATTTAAATTTATTTATCATGCTTTTGTAAATTTTCTGCAATTGAATTTAATCTTCAAACAGAACGAGGAATTGTAAAAATGTAAATTAGTATTCGTTAGAAGCCTAATTATAGGTAAAAATAGGTTATACATGCTATTTTATAGTCGCAAGTTTGATCATTCTTGAACTATGGACGTGAAAATTCCTACTACAATATTTACGAATTACTAAAGATAAAACATTTGTATCATGTACCAATTGACATCAAGCAAGCTTTTTTTTATATATATAAAGTATATATTCCCTAAAACTTGTTGGTTAATCAACATTCATATACATTTGTATTACATGAAATTGTCATCGATTTGAAATTATTTTTTACAATATATAAAATAAGAAACATTACTAAAATAAAACAGCCTAACTAGTTGCTAATAACGGCTCTACTATTTACTGTTTAGTTAAACAGTCGTCTCTCTCTTTCTGGCATTATTGATTTGACATTTGAAAAAAGAAGACTCAACATTTTAATGAATAGCCCGCTACACAACGTCTAAAAGTTATCCCATAAAAACATGATGACAATAGAATATAGTGGAAAAAAATTAAAGGCATATCCGTCAAATAAAGTGAAACAGTATAGTTAATCTTTAAGGGTTACTTATAATGGCTGTTAAATGTAATTACTTAACTCTGCTGGCTGATATAATCCCCAACACATACATCATACGTAGCCAATTAAGTAATTAGCGTTGGATTGTCTGTGGCGAGATGCGTAATAAATTTATTCATAAAATAAAATAAGCCTTTCAACTACCACAACTAACATTTTAGATTTTAAGCATTTATTTCACAGATTTCACGTTATTTATTTATTTACTCACAACTTTTGTTTACAATTATAATACAAGCCTTGAATTCCAAACTAGCTTTCGCTGTGTTTTTGTATATCAGTTCCTTCCCAAATATTAGTTTAACTAAAATTTGTACTATAATTTGTATTATAAAGTGGTCACCACCGTAGACATTGTCTATGTAAGAAATATTTGGCAAAGGATTGGCCATAAAAAATCTGTTCTCTTAATAAATATAATGAAGAGAGAATTATGATGATGATAATGATATCCAAGGAATACATACAATGAATTTAAACAGAGAGCAGTGAAAAATGTATGCTAAATATAGTACAGCTAAGTGAAAATAGTACATTACTTTTTATATTTTTAACTATGTATATATTCGAAACGTAAAACCACACAAACTTGATGAAAGTATGTAAACAAAAATCATTATACTGGATGATTTTGCTTTGCGTGAACTGCTTTGAATGTACATCAAAAGTGATAAAGTGTATATCCGCTTAAGCTAGTGTACTAACAAGCAAACCAAAGAGATATTTTCATATCTCTTCAATTCAACTATTTCCTTTTATTATTTGTTTACACAAATATAAATATCAATGAACCACTCACTAATCGATTACAGCCTTTTCTTTAAGACGGCTGAAATTATTAGAAATATTAATAATTATAGTTAAAAAAGTAATAAAATTGAAGCGATAAGCGTTCCTGAAGAGTGAAAACTGTTAAGTATAGAAATAACTGTAATTTTGATAAGGTGCTATCTAATGGACCTAACTAAAAGGACCATTCATACTGATGGTAAAATATGTTATTTTTATAATAATTCGAAAATAAAATACCTATTTTCGGTTAACAATTCATCCACTCATGTATATTTATTCAACAAGTGTATTAAATCACAATAAATTCATCGAAATCGTAATCACTGTTGCAATATTTAACATCAACATTCCAATTTAAATGTCAGCGCAATACATCGTCCAATCATAAAACATGAGTTCAAAGTAAAAAAAAACAGCCATATTTGTTCAAACATTTGTACAAACATTGATTAAACGTGTTGCAAATACATATTGCAAATTCCCAATATTTACAAAACCAACCCATTGGTAATAACATACTACGTTATGTGATAAATCTATTTGGCCCAAATAATCGCATTTGTTGATCAAACAATTGGGAACAAACATTGTATAGAACATATTTACTAATGGAGGGTTGGCTAAGCGAAATAGTTTTGATGTCGTAATCGTTCACAATAAACAGTTCTTGCTTAGGTCAAATATAATAATTTAAATATAAATAAAATAATAATAATAGTCTGGTCTCGTTTAGTCTTGTATAAATTAATATAAATATTTATAAAGTAAATAATATATCCTTTGAATGCCTCGTTGGTCTAGTGACTTGATGTAAGGCCGCAGACCCGGAGGACTTGGGTTCAATTCCCAGGTCAGCCGAATAAAAAGTTATTGGGTTTTTCTGTCAGAAATTCTCAGTAGCAGCCCGGAATATGGAAGTTGGAAGTATATACACTCCCGTGCCTCCGAAAGCAAAAAAAGCCGTTGGTTCTGCGCCTGAACTCTTTCCGGTCGTGTCGGATTGCCCTCCCACCGGATTATGACAGTTAGGGAATAAAGAGTGCACCTGTATTTGCGCAAACACACTTGTGCACTATAATATCTCCTGCGCAGTTAGCTAATCTCTCTTGAGAATGGCCGCCGTGGCCGAAATCGGTCTGGAGAACAATTTTATTATTAAAATATCTTTTGATTTTAGTGTTTCATGGTTTATTTAAAATCATATTTTAAGCCTTAAAGGTTCTCATAATACAGTCTAAGTGAAAACTAAAAGACATAAATACTGTACATAAGCAGTATTTAAAATAATTATAATATTAAAAACATATACGCTTCTAAGGTCAGTATCACCGTACGTCAGTTTTCAACATGTATAAGTGTTCATAAGTTCATAAATTTTACCAGGAACTAGTTCGATTTGAAAAAAAAACTTTTTACATCAGAAAGTCATGAAAACCAAACCTAAGACTCATAAGGAAGCGAAGCATCTTACATAAACGACAAACAATAAAAAAGCAATGCGAGCATGGACTTCATCGAACACTATTAATAATAAAGCAATTTCGTATTTAGAATGCACATAAATTCTAAATACAAAAGTTACTCGTAATAATTTCAATAAGTCACCGATGTATTTGGATTCCATTATTGGAACGGTAATTATTGATAAATCAATAGAAGCTTCCGAGTAATAACAAACAAAATTCACTTCCATATTGAACAATCTGTAAATTCTCACTAATATTATGAATGCGAAAGTGTGTTTGTTATTGTTTCATAGCGTAACGGAGCAACTGTTCGATGTATATTTTTACATTGTTGTTCTACTATTAAAATTTATGTAAACATTAAACCGTAATTTAAAGCAAAAAGTCAACTGTATTCGTTATTTAAATTGAATAATTTGTGGATTTTAAAGTTATTAAAAAATTGTAACACATAAGGGTAAGTGGTCATCACCGCCCATATAAAATGGTGGAAAAATTAGTCATTCCTCACATTGCTTATGTGTTCTTGGGAACTAAAATGTTATGTCCCTTGTGCCTATAATTACACTGGATCACTCACGCTTGAAACCGAAACACTTAGTGTATTGCTGATAAGCGATAGAAATGTGTCGAGTGAGTAGTACCCGGACCCTACCATCAAGTAAATGAGAAGGTTTGCAGCTTATTCAATCGTGCTGCTCCAGTGGAGGATGTGACAGAATTCGAGAGTCCAAATTAATTATAAGCACAAGTTAAGCACAAGATAAATCAGTGGTGCTTGTTAGAGTTTGAAACCGAAATCCGTGTTCGAACCGCTACGCTATCTCAAATTTTTATACAAATAAAACAAATCAGAACTAAACTTACATAATACTTCATTTACGTAACGGTAATACGATTAGGCTACTTTTATATACTCGTATATAATAAAACTCGCAAGTTATAACTAGTTCAATATAAAGTGGTAACTAAATTGCGAATCGAGGATTTCATATTAGCTTTACTATCATACAAAGCAAATATGCTTTGTATAAATAAAATATAAAAGTGGGATTTCGTTCGCGTCAGTCGCAAAGACAAATATTCCATTTTATATGTAGTTGTTTGAAAAAAAGAGAAAGTGCATACGAATTATCAGTTATGAAAGTTTGTGTGAGATAATAAATAAATAGAGACTGGAATAAAACGTCTGTTTATACGTACTTATTTTGAAGACATTACAATTATGTTATATAAAATGTAAAAAGCAAGAGCCTGTCCTTTTTAGCGGTTGAAGCTTATTCCAACGCACTTTAATAGACACTCGTTTCAAAACACGCCATTTGCGGTTGGTATTTTTTCTAGAACGCATAAGCATTTTTGCTACTTATAAACAGTAATTTAAAACTGAATTGTTGATTCAAAAATAAAACGACTATTATCATTTTGATAAAACATATTTAAATTTAAAGCTGGTATGTTTATAATTACCTACATTTATTGTAGCTAGATTTATAATAATATAATCAATTGGCATGAACCCGAGTATCGTATTTTTTTTTTTTTTTTTTATATCGCCGGGAGGGCAAATGACTCTACTCCACCTGATAGTAAGTGGTAGTAGAGTCCAAACGCGACGACGGCCAGTACAGACGGGAAAAACGTTCTGCACTAGCCGCCTTCGCCTTGCCGGCCCGCAAGATGCCTCTTCACGCCTCGTTTGAAGGAACCCGGGTTGTAAGAGGAGGGGAATACGTGAGCTGGTAAGGAATTCCATTTTTTGGAAGTGCGACAAAGAAAGGAGTTGCCAAATTTCTTTGTTCGCGATGGAATTGATGTCACAGTTAGGCGGTGACATCGAGAACCAGCTCGCGTGGACTTAAGAAGGAAGGGGGAAGCAGGAATTAGAGAGAATAATTCCTCAGAGCACTCGCCGTGATACAGTCGATAGAAAGCGCTCAGTGCTGCTATCTCACGACGAAATTGTAAAGGTTCAAGGGTGTTTGTGACCTTTACGTCGCCAATAATGCGTACGGCACGTCGCTGCAACCGGTCCAAGGCCTCAAGTAGGTACTTAGCGGAGCCATCCCAAAGGTGCGAGCAATATTCCACGCAAGACCGTACCTGTGTTTTGTACAGCAGGCACAGTTGTTGTGGCGTGAAAAAGCGCCGCACCTTGTTCAGAACTCCGAGTTTCCGTGAAGCTGTTTTTATAACAGCCTCGATGTAATCCCTTGGACTAAGGTCGCAGCGAACGTCAATCCCCAGCATGGCGATTTTGCTTTGCATCACCAGCGGAGTACCACAGAGGGAGGGAAGAGGGGAAAATGTTGACTTTTTCGCCGTGAGAGCGCATACCTGTGTTTTCTTGGTTAAACTCAACAAGATTATCAGAGCCCCATTTGGCGATGAGATCTAACGTCCTATCGAGTTCAATGACAAGATTCTCCCGCCTCTCCTCAGTTTCCGCCCGCCCAGCCACTGCGCGTCCGTGGTATCCACCATGCACTGTACTATCATCTGCATAGCAATGTATGTTCCCAAGGGAGAGCATATCATTGATATGCAAAAGAAAGAGTGTGGGAGATAGCACAGATCCCTGGGGGACCCCAGCATTCACTACATAGAATTGTGAAGCGCAACCATCTACTAAAACACGAAGGCTACGCTTGTGTAGGAAGCTGGCAATCCAGGTGCATAGCTGAGCAGGCAGACCATATGCCGGTAGCTTGGAGAGAAGACTTCTGTGCCAGACCCTGTCGAAAGCCTTGGAGATATCGAGGCTGACAGCCAACGATTCTCCATGCTTGTCGATAGCTTCACCCCAGAGGTGTGTTACGTACGCTAGTAGATCACCTGTGGACCGTTTTGGTCGAAACCCGTACTGACGATCATTAATTAGACAGTGATCTTCTAGGTAATGGATCAGTTGGTTGTTTAAAATCCGTTCCATCACCTTACAAAGTACTGAGGTGATAGCTATTGGCCGATAATTTGCCGGGTCAGACCGATCCCCTTTTTTGGGAACCGCTTGCACATTAGCTCTTCTCCAAGCCTCCGGCACACTTCCCGAAGAGAGAGAAAGTTGGAACAGGCGCGTTAACACAGGAGACAGCTCCGCTGCGCACTTCTTCAGCACTATGGCTGGTATTCCATCGGGACCGCCAGCTTTCCGTACATCAAGTGATTGCAGCTCCGCACGCACATCACGTTGCCTGATTTTAATGTCAGGCATCGTATGGCCACATGCAGGTATTGTAGGTGGCAGTGCGCTACAATCATCGATGACGGAATTGTCGGCAAAGAGTTTAGCCAGGAGATCAGCTTGCTCTTGCGGACTGTGAGCTAGCGATCCGTCCGGATTTCTGAGCGGTGGCAGCGAAGGTTGGCAGAAATTGTTTTGCACAGACTTGGTCAGACGCCAGAAGCTACGGGAGCCCCTAGGATGCGAAACAAGGTCATGACCAATCTGTACAATGCGCTGTGCATCCGCTCTCGTGTATGCCTTTCTACAGGACTTGGAATTTTTATTATAGTTTGCTTTCAGTGAGTCAATGTTAGATGCCCCGCTAATGCAGCCGTTGATCCACTTGCGATATGCCGCCTGCTTAGCTGATACAGCATCGGCACATTCACGAGTGAACCAACGGTTACGCGTACTCCTACTGACGAGATCTGAGCTAGGAATGTAGTATTCCATTCCCAGCATGATTTCGCCAGCAACAGCGGCGGCACTAGCTGTCGGGTCATTCCCACTGAAGCAACGTTCCTTCCAAGGGACCGACGCATAGTAATCGCGCATACCGTCCCAATCCGCCGACTTATAGTGCCAAACGCGACGTTTGCATACCGCTAGTGGCGGCAGCTTGGCCTGTGGCACTCTGGTAGAAATAAGGCTGTGATCCGAAGAGCCAAGAGGAGCCTGAACCACAACCTGATATTCCACCGGGTTGAGAAGTCAGCAGAAGGTCCAGTAGAGAAGGTGCTTGCCCATCAATGTCTGGGATCCTGGTGGGCTGATCAACCAGTTGGGTCAAGTCATGTGTGAGAGCAAAAGCATGAGCAGTCCTTCCAGCATGGTCAGTTTTGAGGGATTTCAACCAGAATTCGTGGTGAGCATTAAAGTCCCCCAAAAACACCAATTCCGCGTTAGGAAATTGCTCTTGCGCAGCATCTGCCACCCGACTAAGATGGTCAAATAGTCGGCTTGTCTCCAAGTCACCATTGTGGGATCTGTAGAGGCACACGTAGACTCGGCTCTGACGAACCAGGTCCACACGTACCACCAACATGGAGAAGGAGGGGTCCTCCAAGCAGCGCAGTCGGTGACAGCAAACATCCGTCCTGACGACCAAGCATACTCCGGCTTTCGCTTTGAAGGATTCTTCAAGCGTGTAGCCGGGATAATTAAGGTAGCTGGTATCGGCAGGACGGAGTATTTGTGTCTCCGTGAGAAACAACATTGCTGGCCGTGCTGTCTCGAGATGGTGGTGGACAGCGTTGAGGTTAGTGTGGAGTCCTCGGATGTTAGAGAACTCGACCTCAAACAGCGAGGGTATGGTGGGGGTGAGCACCGCTGTACGACCGTTATTTCTTTTTTGTTGCGCCATTTGGGAGAAATTAAATGGAAAAGAGACGTGAAGCGAGCGATGTATTGCCACGATAGGGATGGGCAAAGTGTGGAGGCGTGTTTCCCCAAGTGGTTGCCAAAAGGAAAAATACACTGACCCGCCGGACGGAAGGGCCCCCGAACCCCCCCGGAAGTGGCCGCCGGGACCCCACCTACCGGTCACCAACCGGCACGACGGTCCACCCCGAGATTATGCGTGGCCTGGTGGGGCAGCCTCACGAGCTGGTTAGGCACGCTCGGGCCCCTGTACTATGCCACGGGCGGCCAGCGGAACAACCGTTTCTTCGGGTCTCCCTGACCGGCAGGTCAATACAGTTTCCCCCGGCATTGGTTCAACAGCCGTCTCCAACCGGACCAACACCCATCGCGGCAATACTCGCTCGGGCTCTGGCTGTACGCTGGCTGACCTCGAAACGCGGCTGCAAGCCACTTCACGAGTTTTTCACCATGCGTACGGTGGTAACAAGCCAGGCGGATGTTAGCATCCTACCACCAGATGAGCAGATGGTCGCTCAGATATCCCTTAGTCGCCTCTTACGACACCCATGGGAAAGAGAGGGGCAGTGAAATGTATTCTTTCTCCGTCACTGCACGGATAAAAATCATTATAAAGCGTACTTTCTTACGAAGTATCAAATACTTCGTAAGAAAGTACGCTTTATATAAAAAAAATGTTAACATTGTTAACTTCTTGTTTAATTCAAATAACATTTAAAATAGTAAAAATAACTAAACAAGTAAATAAATGCTGAATATAAATATGGATCCCTATGAAGAGATTACTTCCTGACAACTCCAGAAGTAGTGACAGATGAGGTTACAGGCCAGGTAGCTCTGAAGTTTTACAAATTAATAGAATACCTAGAATTATTAATAACGAGGCTTATATAAAACAATTATTTAATAAGAAAAAATCATTAACTTAAATAATCCTGTATTTATAATTATAATAGCTGAGTCCTGTGACTCCGTTCGTTATCATAATTTTTTTCATTAATTTCATCATTTACATGACTATGCCCTTATCCAGATCTCAGATAGCTACTACGTCAACCTTCATTATGATTAGTTTAGTGACTTAGTCGTAATTAGTTAACAAACAGACAGAAAGAGTTACTTTCACATTTATACAATATCATATTTACAGTACAAATATAAACAATTAATATAAAATAAAAATTTGAAATATACGTAGTTTTACATTTGTTGTAATCTAAAAGTGTAATAGTTACCTTCGTTAAAAAACGAAAACGTAAATCATTTAACGCATTGTATTCAATTAGTATTTGCAAACCACATATCCGTTCATTCATTACTAACAGCGATAAAACCAACCATTTGAAAATAGTTTAAAACTAAAAAAAATATTCTAATAGCTGCGACTACATTTTCCAATTAAAATTGAAACCGAAAATTGCTTTCAAATCGACTTTCAAATAAAAACACGCACAACGCTTCTGTCTAATTCGATAATCCAGACTGAATTTACTTACAAGCCGGACGCCGCATTATGCGATGACGGTAGTCAATTTGTATGGCCACTAACTAATATTCAACGAGTATTCTGCAGTTAGCAATTGCAGTTAAGTGAAAGCGGTCGTAAAAAGTAAGTAATGGTCGATTAATGTCCTAACGCAAAGACCACTAATTAGGCTTATGCAGAATCGGGTAATTGGAATAATGCTTTGACCTGTTTTTGATTACAAACACTGTTCAGAATTAGAGAGAAATACGTAAATGAGGTGACTCAAAGTTAATTAAATGCAGATGTTCAAACAGATTTGGACGCAGAATTTATGAAGGCTTTGCTGTGTTCGATTCAATTGCACCTTTAACAGAA
Source organism: Nymphalis io (assembly GCF_905147045.1). Taxonomy (NCBI): domain Eukaryota; kingdom Metazoa; phylum Arthropoda; class Insecta; order Lepidoptera; family Nymphalidae; genus Nymphalis; species Nymphalis io. The sequence goes on along the minus strand of NC_065910.1, from coordinate 6,937,812 downwards.
TTTAAGTATATATATAGCTTGGATGACTCAGTGGCCCGAAAATTGCGGGTGCAAATCGAGATGCCACTGAATAATAATAATAATAATTTTTATTTATAATTCATCTTCGGCGGTGAAGGAAAAACAGTGTGAAAAACGTGTATACCAACAGGTATTGGAGCGTCGATGCGGAATAAGCTCCAAGCCTGCTATCAAACAGAGAAGAGAAGTTTTTTGTCCAGTAGTGTAAGCTTGACAGGCTGTAAACTTCTGGACAAAAGATTTTGCTTTCGTTATATAGAATTCCTGAAGTCTATAAGACAATTTACTGCACTGCGGATCCATGAATAGTTTAATGTTTAAAAGTTTCTTGTAAGACTTTTACAATTATCAAGTAATTAATTTGACTTTCTTGTTGTCTAGTGGCGAATTCGATTCGATCGAAACCCCGATTCGGGCCAATACCTTCCCTTTTAACCAATTACAGAATTTGGAATCAAAAGTTAATCTAAAAGCCTTGAGGTTTATTTTAAAAGAAAAATAATACGAACTTGTATATCTTGAGATTGGAGTGTCCATACGAATAATATCTTCAACTTATATAAATATAGATAATCTTAAAATTATTTTCCATATGGAATATTAAGCAATGAGTAATATTGCGATACCCAATTTAAACTAAGTAATACTGCTTTCTTTTCTCATGTGCGACTAAAAAAGATACAAGTCTTCCAGTGCTATTGAATTATTTTTAAAAATGTACTATAGATTCTACATCAAAAACTACATTCAAAAGTACAAAAATAAAATAAATACTTTGTTGTCGTTCATAATAAATTGCAACATATCATAATAAATCACAATATCGGACAAAAAAACGTTAATTTATATTTCAAATCTCGAATTGAATCACGTTCTCTAATTTATTTTAAATGATACCAAGTTTATTAACGCTCGTTAACATAACGTTTAATATTTAGTCGCCAGTAAAATATTTAATAACTTAGGGAATGGATCTTTATGATAGAAATAATTAAAAAAAACGTATCTGAAGGAAATTGATAATAAAAAAAATATTTAACACAGATACCTGAATAAAAATAGCTAAGGGAGGAAGACGTGCCAATGACCTGATATTACGCTAACGGAGAACTTCTCATTGTAACATTGGCTCGCTTATACCCTATTTGGTATATCAGCTGGTGAGTAAGTTTCCACGTAGATGGGCTTGTATATAAAGCTTTAAGTCTTATGTCTAGTACAAAAAAATTAAACCAAAAATTGATCTTGGTCGGGCAATAGAAAATATTTCTGACAGAAACCCCAGCGCAATCTCGGCTAAGGTCTTAACCTTCGATTAAAATCAAAGCCAGATATTTAAGCTCTCCTAAACAAAACATCCGTATAAACAAATTAACATTGTTCCAATCATAATCATCTTATATAGGTATATTTGTCAGTCTGACATGACATGACGTCAAGTACGTGACACGACAGCAAATATTCCACATTCAAAATTATATCTTCATAAAACTTTGTTGAATTGACGCTAAAAAAATACGGATGACATTTAAAAAAAATGCTTTTCGTCGTCCATATATCATGGTGTAAACATTTTTTTTCTTTTATTTGTATCGCCACCAACGTGTTATCCGTGCCTTTAGTGTAACTTATATTTAATCTTTATGAATGTTATCTTAATGTGTTTATCATCAAGCATCATAAATTACATTTAAGGATTTAAAATTTTATTTTTATTAGATCTAACAAATCAAAACTAGTAATAAGCATAAGAATTATTTCATGACTTACCTTGACTTTCATTGAAGAACCCAAGAACCATAATGATAATAACCACCAGACCAATCTTGAGCCGGTAGCCCAAGAGACGAGCTGCTCGCATTTCGACTAGCCACGTCATCGCCCCGCTAGCCCTGACGAATCCATTCGTTATACGAAATGCTCAGTAGCGAGTAGATTCGATGCATTGTCTGAAATGAAAAATATTAAAATAATCTCTTTTTATCTTTTTTAAATTGATAAATCTCTCTGTTTTATAATATGCAAATGGACCACCTGATGGTAAGTGATCACCACTGCAAATATAAAATTCTATTTGGCAGTAGAATATTTAATATAATAAGTGGGTGGGACCTACCCAGACAGGCTTGCACAAAGCCTTACACCAAGAAAGTCAATTTCAATCAAACAAAATTTTGTTTTTGTAAACATAGTATTATGTAAGTTGTATAAGATTTTGTACACACTGTTTGCAGGTGACAGGTACACTATATACTTTTCTGTAACCTAGAAAACGTGTCTGCAAAGATTTATGATTATTTATGGTAGTATTCTGTGATTCTAACTCATTTCAATAATAAATAAAATTGAGAAAAAAAATAAAATTAACATCGATTTGTTTTATTCATCTTCCAATAACACAATTTTAATGAGAAGTTTGCCAGCGCCAATACTCGTTGCCTTTTAAGACATCGTTGAGGAAATTTTAATTAAAATACACTATAGCGATGCAAATGCTGAAGTGAGCATCGCATCAAAGGTCTTAAGAGGTATTGTCAATTTTAAAACTGGAATTTATTTATACATAAAATTTTATACAAAAAAGTATAAAATATTTTATTGCACTATGTTCCAAATTTGTTTTTTTTCTATATAAAAAGTAAGTAACAGTCTATGAATGTCCAACTGCTGGACTAAGGCCTCCTCTCCTTTTTGAGGAGAAGGTTTGGCTTATTTCACCACGCCGCTTCAATGTTATAATAAGGTAATCAATAATTAAGCTTGAGCCGGGATGGGCCATTGGTAATTGGTTCAATCCCAAGTAAGTACCACTGACTTTTTATGTGCTTTATTTGTGTTTATAATATCATATATATATATATATATCCGTAATCCGTAACAGCCTGTGAATGTCCCACTGCTGGGCTAAAGGCCTCCTCTCCTCTTTTTGAGGAGAAGGTTTGGAGCTTATTCCACCACGCTGTTCCAATGCGGGTTGGTGGAATACACATGTGGCAGAATTTCAGTGAAATTAGACACATGCAGGTTTCCTCACGATGTTTTCCTTCATCGTTAAGCACGAGATGAATTATAATCACAAATTAAGCACATGAAAATTCAGTGGTGTTTGCCCGGGTTTGAACCCACGATCATCGGTTAGGATTCCCGCGTTCTTACCACTGGGCCATCTCGGCTCCACTGGGCCATCTCGGCATGATATATATATATATATATCATACATATCCTGCTTGACGGTGAAGGAAAATATTGTGAGAAAACTTGCATGTGTCTAATTTTACTGAAATTCTGCCACATGTGTATTCCACCAACCCGAATTGGAACAGCAATGTGGAATTAGTCCAAACCTTAACTTGAAATAGGGCCTTAGCCTACTAGTGGGACGTTTACAGATTACCTTATTATTTTTTAATTAAACTTGGATCATCAATAACATAATACACAAAGATAATTTGGCAATAGATATCGATTATCTTGTATTGAATACGTTAATTATGTAGTTATGATTTGAGTTTCTACATATAGTAATATTTCACAGCGATTCTTGTGTCAAATTGACCATAAAACCTATTATCAGTAGTATAGACAAAAAATACAAGATTTAAATTGAGAATCAAAATTGGTTTTTTGATGAATGGCATCACTGTAATACATTAAAGATCGTAGTCTGTTTTTAATAGATATATATTTTAGTTGCACGTATATAGCCGTAGCTTTTGTATACTGCAATGTAGGATTTACTTATAATCAAAATTTTCTTAACGTTATTAGTAAATGAAGTTTTTATTGCATAGCAACAAACATACTACATTAGACTAGGCACCAACTTTCGCCAGTTATGCATTACATTAAATTGGTTTTTAATGCTTTTTCTGTTGACAAGAAATTCAATAGATAAATTTTTATACGGATTATAAAAATGATTATAAAAGTTCATTTTGTTTGCCTTTAAATATTATTAAGCATTTATATATTATATACCCAATAAAAGTATATTACATTTTTCTTTCAACAGCGTGTTGTTAGAATTTCTTTAAAAGGATAAACTTTCAATTACAGACTTCAGTCTACTTTTTTAAATGTCATTGTTGCATGTTTTCTTTTTTGTCTTAATTTATAAGCGTCACTGTGCTACGGTATTACTTTCCTTATGTATTTTTACTCAATAGATAAACTCGCAAAGTTAATACTAATATTATGTTTATGCAGTCTGTACAGCTTACAGGTATTTATGTATCGTCAATTTACTAGATCGAATTAAATCTAATCTTTTTTAGTTTAGATTTTTGTGTGTTTTTCCTCGATATTTTAAAAATAATTATTAAAATTAGTCATAATTGGAGAATTTTGAATAATTTTGTTATTTATTTTAAGCTTAATAATATATTTTTATTAAGTCGGTTATATCTTGGACGTGAAAATAGAATCAGGGTAGAAGAGCATCGCACTTTTTGTAACGTGCACCATTTATATTAATTTATATACTTAGCAAATGTGAAAAGATGTAAAGAAAAAAGTCCTATGGATGAAATAATGAAGGATGAAATCAAACTTGATATTTTCGCCGATTCTCACCCAAAAGTAACAGATTAACGCAAAATAATTTAATATTAATTCAACCTTCTCTCTAGCTTTAGGTGAAATTGTTTTTATTATATTGTAATCGACTAATATTGGCGGAAATTCGTTAATTCTGCGCTTGTTTATCTTTGTCCGATATGACTTAAAAGGGAAATCTAATATAAAGTATTGTCAAGGTGCTTATATTATAAGGAGGAAAAAGTTTTGATGTATGTTAATTTTTTTTTTTGTTACTTGATAATAGATGGCGTTGGTAGTCAGTTAAATCGCGCTATAGCTTGTTACTTGTTAAGTGATTATTTGATATTGTTTTTGTATAATTCAAGCAAAATTTAAGTGTACATCAAGAAGTATTAGTTTAATTGTGACGTAGTATTAAAAGTGAAGTGCTTGGAAAGTGGAGTTTGTAGAGTGTCGAACTTGATGCATTACAAAAAGCTATATTTAATTTCCATTACGAAGATTTAGTTTATTGTAAATGTTTTGTAGTCACGTTTTCAACTCATATAAAAGCTTTATTGTTTGTTCGTAGAAAACAGAACTAAGCTCACATTACAAAAAAAAGATAGCACTAGACGTAAGTTTGGTCGAAAAATCTACTTTTAAATTAAAATGAGTTAGAAGGTAGCGCCTAAGAGTAAATCCAATTTGTCGACACACAAGCCTTGGCCGCCATCTTGAATCGTTCGTTTTTGTTAGTATAATATAATGATTTTGACGAGCCGGTTGGCGTGGTTGGTAGATATTCGCCTTTCACGCCGAAGATCGTGAGTTCGATTCCCACCCAGGACAGACATTTGTGTGCATGAACTATATATAATGTATATAGTGTATTTACAAAAGAAAAGTAATATATGTAGTATATCAGTTGTCTGGTTTCCTTAGCTCTGCATAATTTGTAATGTCGCAGGATATTATTATTATGATTGCATTAAAAATAAGGACAGTTTTTTGTAAAATAATATTCAATTTCTCGTTTTTTTAAATAAATTATTGTGTTGAAGACGTTAAAAATGTAATAATGATCGAACTTTTACAACCGACTCTATCTCGTAAATTAAAAACATCGAAAAAGGTTACAAATAAAAGTTATAGAAAACGAGATAATTCTACAAAAAAGGTCTTATTATTTTTAATTTTTTTATGTTTATATTTTATATAAATAAACTTCTGTGTAAGAGCTTGTTTTTTGCAATTATTTTTATATTTTATATATTGCTTGCGGCCGTTTATTATGGTCGTTTTATATTTCATATTGGGTTTTATTTCTTTAGCACAGCAGTCATTTGCAGTGACTACTGTGATAACCAGATTATTAGACAGTCATTGTGATTGAAAATTATTAATAAACTTTAATAAATTAATTTAATAATGTTCACTAACTAACGCATAAATACTTCGGATATATAAATGTTTCATATTAAATCCCGACCGCAAATCGCAAAAATAAAATAACCGTGTTTCAAATGCAATTTCGATTCATATTTGACTGCGTTAGCGTTTTCCGTCGCAGCTTCCGCGCTTGACGTCATATCCTTGTCACAAGTTGAAGCCAATGTATCAACGCATATTGCACTGTACAAAGGGCCCGTCACGGTCAATAGATAACAAACGTCTGAGCTGATGTTTGTTCCATTGAGCATCAAATGACGGAAATGTCGATGTAACCAAAAGCCTTTTAAATAACAAGATTTTATCACACCTGTCATGTGTAATTCTACTTTGGTAACAAAAAACTAACCAATTCCACTAATCGACAACAGCTGACCTGAAAAAATATTATTTAAAAATGTCTGCCAAATAAAAGATTATTATAAGAATAGTTTTGTTATATTTATTATAATATTAAAAATAAAAAATAACCTTTTATTTAAAATTAACAAACAGCTTGTGATTGCAGATGTAATTGTATCAAAAGTAAAGCAAAATAAAAGAAGCCTAAAATCCAGTTCAATACCTAAATTATACATCCAGGTAAAATTGTTTAGCATCTTTAATCTTTTTATAACCTAACTGTAATCTGCATACCTTTGAAGTACAATAACATCAAATATATATTTATTTTCATTCTAGCCGTAAATTTAATTTAATAATAAAACACGATGATATCGAAGGGATTTAAGCATACTCAAATTAAGTATATTTTGATTTGATATTAATTATTTGTGTGTATTTAATTGTATCTTAAATTGATATTTTTATTATAATTTGAAATTGTAAATTAAATAACAAATGAAACATAAATTTAATTTATATTTCGAAATTCTAATTTTGCTTCCATTTTCTTTGACATAATAAAACTTAAGCCTTACATTAAAATTAAGATTATGTGGTTGATATGCAAATAATAATTAATGTTGTTACCACTGAGAGGAATTTCTGTAAGAAGATTATAAATTTTGCGTAGCTTAATACATTTTTGCATTATTGCTGTAAAGTAATAAATATAAATTAAAATTATTTACACAAAAAAAAAAAATGCTTAACAATAATTAATTCGCATTTAAAAATAAAGCTGTTATATACTTAGTGGTACGGTTATGAGCAAGTTAAGTCTATTAAAGTCTGCGTAGGTACGTCCCACTGATCAGATATTCTACCGCTAAACGGCAGTACTTAGTATTATTATTTATTTATTTATTGACACTTTATTGCACCCAAACTCAAAACTAAAAATTACAATTTTTAAACAAAAAAGTTGCATGAGGTGCAACAGGCGGCCTTATCGCTAAGCAGCGATCTCTTCCAGGCAACCTTTGGGCAGAGGATATTATGTTCTGGTTGGAAGAGTGAGCGAGCCAATTTAACTACAGGTACAAGGTGGTAGGGCTTTGTGCAAGCTCGTCTGGGTAGGTACCACCCACTCATCAGATATTCTACCGCAAAACAGCAATACTTGATATTGTTGTGTTCCAGTTTGAAGGGTGAGTGAGCCAGTGTAATTACAGGCACAAGGGACATAAAATCTTAGTTCCCAAGGTTGGTGGCGCATTGGATGTGTAAGCGATGGTTGACATTTCTTACAATGCCAATGTCTAAGAGCGTTGGTGACCACTTACCATCAGGTGGCCCATATGCTCGTCCGCCTTCCTATTCTATAAAAAAAAAAAAAAAATAACGTCTTAGTTCCCAAAGTTGGTGGCCTATTAGCGGCGAATGGTCCGTAAGACATACTAATCATTAGTTAATGCCAATATTTAATAATAATATTTGACGAATAATGCAGACATTTGTGTGCATGAACGTGTCTGTTTGTCCTGAGTCTGGGTGTAATTATCAATATAAGTATGTATTTACAAAATAAAAGTAGTATGTATAGCATATCAGTTGTCTGGTTTCCATAGTACAAGCTCTGCTTAGTTTGGTATCAGATGGCCGTGTGAATAATGTCCCAGGATATTATTATTATAATAACTGTGGTTACCACTTACCAAAAGGTAACCCATTTGCCCGTCCGCATACCATGGATATAAAAAAAGTGATTAGAGAGCGTCAACTTTATCCCGTGTTTTAAGAAACATCTCTTTTCAAACACTTCTCAAACTTCTGAGTTCCCCAAACATTTTTATTATGTGTAATCTTGTTTTTCACGGGACCGACCAGCCGTGACCGCAACAAAAGGAAATTTTCGTCGAAGACATTAAAACTTGTACGTTAACAACTTGGAATGATCCAGAAGCCTTTTAATAGGGGAAAACTTTCAGACGGTTCTTTTTTTAAACGTAAACTTACTAATTATGAAGTTTTATAATAAAAAACGATAAATGAATCAGTGAGTTGTAGTTAACGTGTTTTGAAGTAACTGAGGTGGGTGTATTTTCGTTGCTCGTTTGAATGGAAGTTAAATTAAAAAAAAAAAAAACATTAAAATAATGACAGTGACATTAACTTCTACTAATTGGTATTTTGAACGACGTCGGAACGACTTGCAACGACTTGAATTTATTTGAAATTCGAACGTTCTTTTATCGTTGGAATGAAGTTCTTTTTGCTAAACATTAGGTATTCAATAAAAGTTTGTGAGTATTTAAATGAAAAATAAGATAAATGGTAATTATGTTGATGTTGACGTGTCCATCGCACGTTTATGTACTGCAGTTATATACGAGTATCTATACATATAGACATACACTTGTGTTAGCCTATAACATTATTTAACAGATTAAAAAATAATTTTAAATAATCATTTTAGGTTATATAAGTAAAGTTGTATTCTCTCAGTTATTTAGTTATATTTAATTAAAGATTTTTATTAATGTAATAAATACTTCTTGATATAGATAATGATTGTTGATAAGATATATAGTTATTGCTTTTTGAAATAAGGAATAAATATAATTACCGTATTATTGTTTTTTTTTTTTTTAAACTTCCCGTTATCCTGAATCCGTGTGTCTTTAAAACACTATACATACAAAAAGTGACGTAACAATCTATATCTTATACTTATTTCAGCCTAGCTTTCATCTGACAAGTGCCTGTTTTGTAATGTGCTATTTCTGATGATATTGTATGCGTTCATGCATCGGTTTAGCATTTATGTGAATACTTCTGACTGTTAATCACTTGAATTTTGAATTAAATATCAGACGTTTTTTATTTTATTTTATGAACAATGAAGTAAAAGATTCGATGTCCTCCTGGCCAATTTTGGCTACGGCGGCCACTCTTAAGAAATATTAGACAACTGCGCAGGACATTATATATTAGTCCCATGTGCCCTGTGTGCGCAAATATAAATGCACTCTATATTCTCTCACTTTCATCATCCGATAGGACGTCAATCTGACACGACCAGCTTTATGTGCTTTCTGAGGCAGGGAATTGTACACACTTCCAACTTACAGACTCCAGTCGGCTACTGAGATTTTTCACAAGAAAAACCCAAAACTTTTTACTAATCCGACTTGGGGGTTGAATCCAGGACCTCGGGTTTGCGGTCTTATATCTAGCCACTAGACTGAGTCAGTCATATACTAGTAAACATTCTTTTTTAAACTAATATGTTATATATCATAGGTGTTAATGAAATCTGTATCTAAAAATCAATGGAATTTATCTAATAGAAATATTTATTACATAGTTTAAAATATTAATATAAAACAGCGTATTGCATATATACATATATAACATTTTATTTCAAATTGAACACACAATTTACGCAAAGGTTAATCTTATCGATAAAATAATATTTAAACCTCTGTTTCATATAATATATGGGTGAGATAAATCAAGTAAACCGAATAGAGGAAAGAACTCCTAACAAAGATATATAGCCATACATATTTTATGGGAAAGGAAGAATATCCTTGAACGCCTTTCGAACTTACGTAAGGAATGTTTACGTTCATAAGCGGAACGTTAGTGGAGCGGTAGCGGCAGCAGGAAATATTTATTCGTCACTTAACAGTAGACGAGCATATATTATAAAACTTTAAACACTGTGAGATGCTTAAATCATTACTGTTAATAAGCTGCTAATTTTGCGATCGAATGTTACGTCCCTTGTGGCTGTAATTACATGGACGGACTCACCCTTCAAACCGAAACACAGTTTAACGGTACAATTTCACACAGACGGTGTACCCGTTACAGTATTAACACGACTACATGTTATAGTTGTTTTAGGAGTGAGTACGAAAATAGTTTAATTGATGACCCGTATATGGTTTTAATGTCTTATCTCTGTGTTTTACTTTTAATATTACGAGTACATTTCGGTATGGTGAATCTTTGTAATAGTGTTTTAATTGCAAATCAATTATTATAAGTCGAGATGGCCCAGTGGTAAGAACGCGTGAATGTTAACCGATGAACGTGGGTTCAAACCCGGGAAAGCACCTCTGAATTATCATGTGCTTAATTTCTGTTTATAATTCATCTCGTTCTTTTTGGTGAAGGAAAACATCGCGAGGAAACCTGCATGTGTCTAGTTTCATCGAAATTCTGTCACATGTGTATTCCACCAACCCGTATTGGAGCAGCGTGGTGGAATAAACTCCAAACCTTCTCCTCAAAAAGGGAGAGGAGGCCTTAGCCCAGCAGTGGGACATTTACAGGCTGTTACTTGTGTGTTAAAATATATTTGCACTCAATTTTCCGTCATTCACATAAATTAAAATATATACAACAATAAAGCTTCCTTAATAAACTGTGATAAAATAATAAAATAAAACGAAAGCTATCCAATAAAAAATATTAAAAATCAAAGAGAATAAATTAATTGACTTAACATATACGTAATAAATACTAAAAGTAAATCTTTAAACAAATAAATAAAAAGGAAATGCAAATAAAATAAATAAAAATATGAATTGAATAATCATTTATATTTTTACATTACTGCGTACAGACATTTTTATAACATACAAAATTAAAATAAAAAACAAAACAATATACACATTACAAATTTATAGCAAACACACGCCGTCTAAAAGATTGTCCTGTGGCATTGTACCCAAGGCGCTGGCACTATTGCCTCTCTGCACCACTAGACTAAGCCTTTGGGCTAAATAAGCGCCAGCTCTTGGTTCACCAGAAATGTGGACCAATTAAATTTTATTAAGTGCCTAAATTATTGTAATGATCTAATGGGACAAACCGCTCAGTATTAGTGAGGTGAATGACACCTAATACTGATTTTCAGTGGTACTGTGGTTGCGGCTAACAATAACAAAATTATACAATCATATCAATATACAATTAAAAATATGATTCATAATTGTGATATTTATTTTCATTGTAAAAATATTATATATAAAAAAATAAATAACTTGCTGTCTATTAGTTAACGATTAAAGAAAAGAAAACACGCTATCGCTTCCGCAATATATTTAAATCTCACGGGAATCGTAATCTTAACTTCTTTAAGCTATCGGTGAAGGTCAGATAAGTGGGTCGAATAACAATATTTTTTTTATCTGTGGTTTTTACAAGGGTTGAAACATCGTCTATCGATGTAAACAATTGCGGTCTATTTTATTTTAATCGTTCATATTTTATTACCTTAAAAACTGTAGGTCATAATCAAAGTATCTGTAAATTCTCTGCTTATACAAAACTACTAAACCAATTATGAAGAACCTTTTTTTGTATTTAAAAACTTAGAAGGCTTAAAAAAGGTATACATTTTATCTATGATGACAGGAGCTGGACTTTTTAACATCCTAATTTAACTAAAACAAAAAGACCATATAAAATATATAAATATGATAATGTATAGTTAAGTCATAAAGACAGGGGGAAGGAAATTTTGAATGTCTGTTACATAGATGATCTTGGGTTCTAGCCCAGGCAAGCACCACTGAATCTTCAAGTGCTTTATTTGTGTTTATAATTACATATCGTTCTTGATGGTGAAAAAAACATCGTGAGGAAACTTGCATGTGTCTAAGTTCACTGAAATTCTGCCACATATGTATTCCACCAAACCGCATTGGAACAGCATGGTGGAATAAGCTCCAAACCTTCTCCTCAAAAAAGGAGAAGGCCTTAGCCCAACTTTGGGACATTTACAGGCTGTTACTGTACGTTAATGATGCAAAAGTGCGTTTATTCTTTCTATATTCATTCCTTTTCCTTATACAGTGGAAACATAACGGGTTAAAACGAGTAACGTTTAATATTTTCTCTTTTAATACCTCCTGCCTTTAAATATACTGAAACTCAACAATTTTCTTGTTGAACGTTACTTATGCTTGATCACGTTTTGTACAGAGCATGACAAGTGATCGCTAAATTATCAGATCGTCGAGGCGAAAATGTCAACTTTTAATATCGATTTTCATACAATATTCCGGTTGATTTCACCATTTTTAGATTTATTATAAAAATGATTTAAAATTAAAATATTTTTATTCAGATATGCAATAATGAATCACTTTTTTAAGTTATCCTTATTAATTTAAAAAAAAAACGGTTATTATATTAAATGATTTGAAAAAAGAATCACTCTGCGATCAGATCATATATATATTTAATACTAAAACCTTCCCTATAAAGATATGCATTTAATAATTAAAACTCCATCCAAATCAGAGATCAGTAGTTCTTGAGAAAATCTCGGACGTACAAACAAACACACCAATTTACGGAATATAATAGATAACTCTACTATTTGTATGCTGTCCGTGAACTTGTAAATACAGATTGTGGGACAACTGGGTCTGGCCTGGTCTGGGTCCTGTTCTCCCTTCGATGGGTAGATTCTGGAGCTTATTCCACCATGCTATTCTTATGAGTGTCGTAGGATACACATGGCAGAATTTCAATGATGATTAATGACTTAGACGCATGCGGGTGTCCTCATTATGTTATCCTTCAACGCTTAGCACGAGATGATTTATATTAAATTAAGTCCATGAAATCAGCGGTGCTAGTCTGGGAGTGAACCCGCGATCTTCGGTTAAGATTCACGCATTATAACATATGGGATATCTCGGTTCGAAAGCAAGGCGGCAAGCAAAAATGTAAGAAAATCTTTATGATAATATTTGAAAAGTACTTAAATAACAAGATAGCTGAGAGGCCCAGTGGTAAGAACGGGTGAGTCTTAACTATACGCTGAATGAAAACATCGTGAGGAAACATGCATGTGTCTAATTTTACTGAAATTCTGCAATAAGCTCCATACCTTCTCCTCAAAAAGCGAGAGGAGGCCTTAGCCCAGCAGTGGGACATTCTAAGGCTGTTACTGTTCTGTACTGTACTGTACTTAAACAAGAGATATTAAAATGAAAACTTATTTTAATGTTATACGCCCTTTCTGCCCTTGATATGTCGATATCTGAAAACATAAATTAATCCGAAATTTTAAAATAATTTTATACAAGAATAATGAACTCTATCAGCAATACACTAAGTTATAAAATAAATTGACAAAAATGTTATAACTAAATGAACCAAGATTTTAAGTTTATTCCATCACGCTGCTCTTATATGGCAAAATTTTAGCCGACAAATGCAGGTTTCTTCACGATGTTTTTCTTTACCACCTAGCCTGAGAGCTTTTATAAACAAAATTTGCACGTGCACTCGCCTGATCCACTGAACAATTAAAATATGAAAAATTAATTAAAAACTATTAAGCAAATATTTACGAAACGCGAAGCAATTTTAAGTATATAATAAAATTATATAAGCAGCTATGCTTCGCAGTTTAATCCGCAGTTTTATCACGAACGCTTATTCTGTAGAGATTCAATAAAAAATATAGATATATAAAACATATTATTACAATTTGAAACTGAGCTAAACAATCCAGAACAACTTATTTTTAATATTTATAGAATATTTTTATTATTTATTTATTGAGTAGAAAAAAGTAACAGTACGAAACAAAATACATAGATAATGGGTAGGAAAAAGGTTCTAATTGAAGGCCTAAACTGTAGTACCTGAAGCATTTATTCAGTCTAGGATTACTACATGACAGACATTTGTCGTAATATTTGCTAGGCGCGTTAAGCTCTGGATAAACATTATTCTTACGGTATTAGGTTTCCTCTTATAATAAAAGTAAGCCACTTGATCAGAAGTAGACTTTTTAGTAATTGGTACTAGTTCTTATGATCTAAATCACTTGATGAAGTACAACCAAATCAGATGAAAAATATGACAATATTAAGTCATGAAAATTATTCAACAAAGATACGAAATACTTTCGGTATCACCAATGTATATCATCATCAACATCAGAATATTCATAATAATGTTGTATTTATCTACATTTATACCGATTATTTTTATAGAAACATTGATTGAAATGTGCTGAGGTGGCCCAGTGACGCTTGCGGGCTCAAACCCAGGCAAGCACCACTGAATTATCACGTGCTTAATTTGTGTTTATAATGAATGTCTTGCTCGCCGGTTTTCGAAGACATCATGAATAAGCCTACTTGTAACTAATTTTGCTGAAATTCAGCTACACATATATCCACCAACCCGCATTGGAGCAGCGCAATGAAATAAGCTCTAACCCTTCTCCTGAAAGGAAGATGAGGCATTAGCCCAATTAAACGATATTCACAAGTTGTTACTTTATTGACAAACATTGTATAAACATGAAAGAAAAAAACGAAGAAGCTACTATAATAAAATCTGGCAAATGGCCAGATTTTATTTTGTTAATATCATATCATAAAAATATTAATAAATAATTAGTGAATAAAAGATTATACAGATGATAAACGGGCTTGGATTAGTATTCGTTGATTTACATGCAAGATAAGAAATTAATTGTATTTAATTAGTATACTTATGTAATTTAATCGATAGTAAGGAGGAACTACTTCTGTTTTTCTTGCTGGTCTCCTCAGTAGTTCTCCCTTTGTTAAATTTAATTCGTGTTAAATAAAAAAATACTTATATTAATGATTATATTAGAAAATATTTTTATGTTTTTAATTTGGTTTAGTACCACTAAGCTGTTAATGTTCAAAACAAAAGGTCAAGACAAAATGTCTGCAAGTACCTTACTTTTTTTTAATAGACAGTAAAAATAAAATATAATAGTATAACACTCTTTTTCTCTTTCTGTCATTTTTGATTTGACATTTGAAAGAAGAAGAAACGGCATTGCTTAACTAATACCTCGCTAAACAACGCTTAAATGTACGCTATAAGTTCATAGCAAATTACTAAATATATAAATAGACATTATATTATAATGTCTCTTCGTATAATATAAGATATCTATCAACCTATATATTTTAAGAAGTTACTTCAAAGGCTCAGTTTCCAATAAATTCTTCGACGAAGGATGTCCTCAATTTGTCTATTTTAATTGCTTATAAATAATGAAATCGGTTATTTGCTCAAATTCCTGAAATTGAATGCAAACTCGTTCTTCATTTAAATGGATTAAAAATTCAAAATTATTAAATTTACATTAACATTTTACGTTATAACAGAATTAATAACAGTAATAAACGGTTAATGCCCCTATACTGGTCAAAAGACTTTTTTCCTGTTACGAAGAAAACTTTGAGCTTATACCAAAACATTATTCCAGTTCAGACTTAGATTTTCACCAGACACTTTTTTTTTATTGAATAGGTAGGCGGACGACCATATGGGCCACCTCATGGTAAGTGGTCACCAACGCCCATAGATATAAGCATTGTAAGAAATGTTAACCATCGCTTAAACCGTCAATTCGCTACCAACCTTGGGAACTAAGATGTTATATCCTTTGTGCCTGTAAGTACACTGGCTCACTCACCCTTCAAACCGGAACGCAACAATACCAAGTACTGCTGTGTTGCGGTATATTCTATTACCAGTAGGAAATGTGTCGAAATGAATAATAAACTCAATTATGCAAAGGAACGTTACCCAATGTTACTTTGTAACCCTAAAAATTTTAATTTTCCAAAATTTTAATTTTTATTAAAATATTGTATTTATTTTACCTAATCTAACTGGTTTATAAAATAAATTATGGTTATCGAATCGGCATTCATTGTTTCGACATTTATTATCTATGCTGTTTGAGAGATGGCAGCACTACGATTTTCGTCGTTCCGTCCTTTGGATCGTTGAGCAGTCGCCGGTCGCTTGCCGAAGCCTGTCAGTTTTAAACAATTAAATATATTCCTTTTTATTATATAGAAAATTATACTAACGGAGGGTTACCTACGTCATCTATTTTTTAAAACGTATTTGAGAGGTTCGGGTTACCAAACCTTTTTGTATCAAAATCGTGCCACGTGCCACGTGCAATATAAGTCATATATTGTCTTATTTCTACATATTTAAACACTCCTGAGGGAGTGTTTATTTTTCTATAAAATTTTATATATACTTTGTATATTGCATTACAAACTAATATAATATTTTTCGGTGGACTCAATCGAGGAATTGTTGCTGATTTGGAGCTGTTGGAGGCTCTGCTGTTTTGTGGAGGAAAGCCTGCTTATTCAATGGCCTGCTGTTTTTGCTGGTGCTATTTGCTGCTTCGCACTGCTTTTATTTGTTTGCTCACTCATTGTGACATTGCGTACAGGGTTTGCACTATCCCGCTTATGTATTTAAATCTATCACTTAATTTTAACCGATGCCAACTCACTTACAGCTTACTCACTTATAATATTTTATTGTATTAATGTTAACTTAATTAACCAGATACTGTCAACGGCCCACCCCCTGATTTTTGATGTTGTAAATTTTATAATTGAAAATTTATAATCTTTATGACGAGTTTTATTAATGTAACGGTCTTGGTGAAAAAACCCCTTACACACGAGAACCCCGTGACCACTTGTTTAGATTTTGACCCTCAATGTTTTACTACCAAACTAATATATAAAAAAAAATCAAACTTTTTTAATATAAGTTATATTTACCATGTCATACGTCTTCATTGCAACAGTTAGTAATTAATGTATTTGCAATTTTTACAATTTACCGAGAATTACTAACATAAAATAATAAAGGTTATTATTGACGAGTCTAGTTAACAGAAAATTTGAACTTAAATTAAGGTAAAGACACACCAACTCGTGTTGAATACACAAGCTCCCAATTTCCTATTGTGATGACGTAGCTTTATTGTAAATACATATACGAAACGGCTACAAAGAGAACACGTAGATATACATTTAATGAACTCAAGACACGTATTACTCTATATCAAAACACTAATCATCTGTAAAAATATTACCACAATAATAGAAAAGTCCAAATATAGCTCTTTGTATCCAACTTCATAAAATGAACACTTTATGAAAACATAACTTCTACTAGTTGTCTTTATAGACGAAGCTTTTATGGCCTCGTAATAAAGTTCAAATTGGATTGATAATATATTTATTACAATGGATTGACATGATTTTCAATGTTTACAATATTATTTTACGACATTCTTACATTTTCTAAAATTTCTTATAGTATTAAAGAGTGTTGAATTGTCTCCAAAGTACGTTTTCTATTAAGTAATATATTTTTTAAATCGGTTAAATTGAAACTTGGATAAATAAAGTATAAAATAATAAAATAAATATTGAATTAAAACGTAAGCGGTACAGAACTCTTTAAATAATTCAGCTTTTTGATATAAATTTAACTTACTCTTTACTTTTTGAGGTTATTTGTTTTTGCTCACATTTCAACTACTTGTCGTCAAACTCACATTCAGAGCAATTTTCATGCACCCAAAATTCACATACAACGCAGGGAAGTCTGTCTTAATAATTTGCTTTTCATTTTAGTTTTCTCCACTGTTCTCTATACTCTATTATTTTTATTCTTTTATTCTTATTTTAATATGTATAATTTTAATATGTTTAATTAATTTAAACATATAAATTTAATCTTTAATTTGCTTTAAAAGACGCGTTGTCAGATCGGGCTAGTAATTAGCTAAGAATTTTTTTGATTTGTAATCTCTTTCTTATTACTATTCGATTTGACAAGAAAAACGTAAGCTGTTTTTTAAGTAGTTATCGGCTTCTTAATAAAATAATTTTAGACAACAGTTAGTTACGTTTTAAGTAAATTAAAATTTTATTGGTGGTAGGGCTTTGTGCAAGCTCGTCTGGGTGGTGGTACCTAACCACCCACTCATCAGATATTCTACCGCAAAACAGCAATACTTGATATTGTTGTGTTCCGGTTTGAAGGGTGAGTGAGCCCGTGTAATTACAGGCACAAGGGACATAAAATCTTAGTTCCCAAGGTTGGTGGCGCATTCGCTATGTAAGCGATGGTTGACATTTCTTACAATGCCAATGTCTAAGGGCGTTTGGTGACCACTTACCATCAGGTGGCCCATAGGCTCGTCCGCCTTCCTATTCTATAAAAAAAATACAGTTTTAAAGTTATGTGGGTAAGTTGTGTTAGCCTTGTATGTTTGAATATATTTCATCGCCATAGGAATAAACCAATATGTTACGTATTTTAATTATGTTCTTATGTACTATTCTCGTCAAAGGATAAACTTTTGTTTACATTTTTGGGTTAATTAATATTTTATCGCAAATATAGCTATTGATTTACAAGTTGAGAAAACGTTAACTTTTAATCATAAATATAATTGATATATGTAGTATTTAGTGTGGCCTACCAATAGCAGTAGGCTGCTTTATAATAATTCTGAATAATTAAAATAATTAATTGTATTCTTTATTGCACACCGTCAATCAATCATCCGCGTCCAGTTGGTGCCCGCCACCTTCTTTAGGTCGTCGGTCCACCTGGCTGGAGGGCGCCCTACGCTGCGTTTGCCGATCCGCGATCTCCACTTTAGGACTCGTCTGCTCCAACGGCTATCGTTCTACGACATACGTGACCAGCCCACTGCCACTTCAGCCTGCTAATTTTGCAAGCTACGTCGGTGACTCCGGTTCTTTTTCGGATAATCTCATTTCTGATCTTATCCTTCAAAGATACTCCGAGCATAACTCGCTCCATAGCACGCTGAGCGACTGAATTTGTGGACTAGTCCCGCAGTTAGTGTCCACGTTTTGGCACCGTATGTCATGGCAGGTAAGACGCATTGGTTGAAGACTTTCGTCTTTAAACATTACAGTATAGATGACTTGAGGACTTGACGAAGGTTGCCAAATACTGCCCATCCCAAGCGAATTCTTCGATCGGCTTCCTTCTCAAAGTTGTTCCTACCTACGACGCGCTGGTCATCAATACTGATTCCCACGAGTTTATCCGATCTTGAAGAGAACAAATGCCCATAAAACCTCTCTACTTCTCCGACAATCTCAGGCCTAGAGGTAACGACCCCACCATTTTCAGTTATTAGTTTTGTCAGACGCGGCCTCCCAAACTTGCGAGCGAACACTTTCGATCCCGGATTTTGCTCAATCGCAGCCTTGATGGCACGGGTATTAGAGCGTCGGAGATCGCGTCGCATCAGCGTTTTTATTGTTCGATTTAAGGCGAATCTGACAAAAACGATGGTAGTTCTCGTCGTTTTCTCATGAGCTCGAGTGTCTCAGCAGAGAGTTTTGGTGCGTTGTCTTTTCTCTGTGGCGGAAAACACTTGCGGGATGTATTTTTCAGTATTTTGACCAGCGTGTCGGTTTTCTCATCAATGCTGCTTACGGTTTCCAATGCGGTGAATTGATTTTGAAGTTCCATTTGGAACTTTTCGGAGCCTTGAGCAGCTTGGAGCATGGTAGGTCGGAGAGTAGACCTCATCATTCTCGATCATTCGGCTTTGAAGTCGATATTTAGAGTGCCTCGAACCAAGCGGTGATCATTTCCGGTATTAAACCTGTTGATCACTGAAACATCTCTAAATATGTGCCTTTTATTCGAAATGATAACGTCTATCTCGTTCCTTGTCACGTTATCGGGGCTTCGCCAGGTCCACCTCCTCTGAGGCTTCTTTTGAAAGATAGAATTTATCAAAAAGATCCCCTGCGCTTCGAGAAAGTTTACCAGCATTTGCCCCCTGTGATTTCTGCAGCCCAAGCCGTAAGGTCCGACTTTCGATTCACCGCTATCTTGTACTCCGACTTTAGCATTAAAGTCTCCCATAACAACATAGAGTGATAACGTCTTAAATGAGTAAATGAATGAAGCAATTAAAGCTAAGTCTAGAGATAATTTAAATAATAACAACCTTCACAATGTTATCCTAAAATTTAAATCGTCCAATAGATCTTAAACTATTGAATGTTGGTTTCGTAAATGAGCATCACAAAATATACATATATATATATATATACTGGTGGTAGAGCTTTGTCCAAGCTCGTCTGGGTAGGTATCACCCACTCACCAGATATTCTACCGCAAAACAGTAGTACTTGGTATTGTTGTGTTCCGGTTTGAAGGGTGAGTGATCCAGTGTAATTACAGGCATAAGGGACTTAACATCTTAGTTTTCAAGGTTGGTGGCGTATTGGTGATGTAAGCGATGGTTAACATTTCTTACAATGCAAATGTTTATGGGCATTGGTGACCATCACCACCACCATCAGGTGGCCCATATGCTCGTCCGCCTTAAAAATCACTTTATAAAAAATCACTTGGCTATTAAAGCGGAATACAACTGCACTAATAAATATTGCTATTTGATGGTCAAACGTTCTCAGTAGTAGCCCGGAGTCTGGAAGTTTAAAGTTTGTACGTCGTTAGTCTTGTGCCTGAACTCTTTGCGGTCGTGTCGGATTACGGTCCCATAGGAATATGAGTGACAGAATAGAGAGTGCATCTTTGTTTGCGGACACTTGTGCACTCTAATATGACCTGCGAAGTTGGCTGATCTATCTTGGGATAGGTCGTTGTAGCTGAAATCATTCAGGAAAACTACATTTAGTTGTAGAATATGTGATAATTGGGTGGTACCTACAGTGAGGGGCTTTCACAAAACCTTACCGCAAAGTAATCTAATAGATTACATAAAGGTATTATTGCCTTGATTCTGGATATGATTTGCGAATAAACATTCTCAGTCCTCAATTATACATCAATTGTCATGGTGATTGGTAAAACGGTAAAGTTGATGAATGTGATGCAGGTCCCTAGAAAAAAATTACCACAGAGTAAATAGAAAACTTTCTTCATGGAAAAATTAATGTTTGTGCCACATGGTGATCGGGAAAACAGTTTTGAAGTTTATTAACCTCAAGCAGATATACCAAAATTAAAAAATAGACTGCCAAAACCTGGCAGACGTTTTTTTTCTCTGTGTATATAACTTAGTGCCATGCCAATTCATGGTTATCGGTCACACGGTGACAAAGTCTATTAATCTCATATATCAACAACAGTTTTCATATAGATATAAGATTAACTTAACTAGTATAAGCTGCAATCGTTTTAACTTGTGTTTTATTATACGTCGATTGGTATTCCAGAAATAACTCCATCGGACGAGTGGTATAGAAATGGTAATGGAAAAACTGTCATTTTTATATACATCATATTTATATATAACGATTTTACCTCGTCCTGGGCTAAGCCCTCCTTTCCTATTGAGAAAAGCTCAACGCTGCTTTTATGCGCATTGGATACACATATGCAGGTTTCCTTATATACCATGTCTTCCTTATTATATATAAAAGTAATTTAAGTTTTATTTCTTTTTTGTTTACATTATATTGAAGAGTAACATCGTGACTTTGTAAAATTACGATTGATAGGAGTGTCTAAGTAAAGTACATTTTGATCTGGGGATTATTTTATGTGCGTTATTAAAATATATTTCAATATAAATTTACTTCCACTCTAAACAGAACATGAATTAATTATTTATTATTTACATTTATTTTATTTATATTTGAAAACTGGTAATTTATTGTAAAAGGTTATCAGTACTGTTTTATTATTTTAGTAATGAACGAAATGAACAAAGTTTTGTTGAATTTATTATAAATCTTATTCGTAGTAAATACTAAGTATTTTAATTAATTATATTTGACAGCCTAGTAACGGGAATAATATTTACAGTTGAAATTGACGTTGGACCAGAAAATTCGAGGATTTAATTATCACTAGATGAATAAAATTGTGTCTAGTTATATTTTTATCATCATCATCATAATAGATGGATTTAATTTCCAGGAAAGATTATTTCTGTACACAAATGTTTCATTGTTTAAGTGACATCCTCTTAGCAAAAAATAGGTTATCTCATTTGTCATGATTTTATTTTTGTAAACAACACCAACCAATCGACACCAACCCGATCAACGAATTTGCCTAGCGAGGTGTTTTTTTTATTACAGAAGTAGGTGGAAGAGCAATTAGTAAGTGGTCATAAAAGAAATATCAACCATCTTCCACATCACTAATGTACCACTAACTTGTGCCTATACTTACACTGGCTTACTCACCCTTCTCACCAAAATACGAAGTATTGCTTGTTGGTGATGTTTGGTGACGTAATGAGTGGGTACCTACCCGTCGGGCTTGCACAAAGCCCTACCACCAAGTAGTACTCTACTTTTATAGCCACTACTGTGCAAGAAAACTTGAGAGTTGACTTATTTATAACATTCATGCATAAATAGTAAACTATCTTAAACAATGACATCATGTAAAATATTATTTGGTGTTATTTGTTTTCACTATTACTGTTTAGACGTGGTGTACATAAAATCTATTATTATTATTACCATCTGACTCTTAATTTGTTACTTATTTAAAAGTGAAAGTTTGTAGAAAATTATTACAATAAAGATGTATATTTCTAGTCGCCAGAAATAAATATTATTAGCATTATATTTTTTACAACTACATGTATAAATTTTTTTTTATATTTATATTCAATAAAATATTGTTCTATTCATTAATAATTTTGGATTTTCTTATATTTTTAGACTGTTTTTACTGCACATTTTTCGCAATAGGGGGTAACTTTTAAAACGCATATGTTCAATAAAACATTCGATATCGAATAGATTCGTAATATTTAATCAATGAATCATAAAAATCCGTGGAATTCATACATCCGCAAGCACTATACAGTTTTTATTGTTGCTTAGAGCCTGTGATAAATTGGAAATGAAGGAACAGTCGCACTGCGGGACTCATATATTGTACAGAATTTGATTTATTTCAATAAAATGCATTTTTATTGGTCAGTCTAGTACTGGCGTGATCGAATATTCATAGTCTATAAATGTTTCATCTCACAATATTAGTTTTAGTTTTTATGTCTTTTGTTTAAGAACTAATTCAGATGTCAAATTCAGATAGCAAAATACTTTATATCTTTATCTTGTATATCAATAATGAAACTAATATCATGAAACTGATATTCGATTCTGCTTCAGAAAAGTTACTATTTTAGTACATTGGTTCGATACTTAACTCAGGGAATTTTAGTTAAGTATCTTCATTTTAACTGCCATTACTTAAAGAATTGAAAAATGTACACTAATTGTTGACTAGCCCACACAGACAATGTCGCTAAGCATGATAATACGAGCTATACTTGGAGCATCTTTGAAAGATAAAATGAGAAATGAAATTAACCGAAGAAATCCTATAATTACCAACAAAGCTTGCAAAATCAGTAAATTGAACGGGTAGTGAGCGTCACTAAATATGTATATCAAAGTATAGTATATATGTAAGTATGTATATCAAAGGACTGATGACCATGGCAGCAAACAAGTCCTAGAATGCAAACTGCGGATCGGCATATGTAGCGTAAGGACGCAGTTGGACCGATGACCTTAAGAAGGTGGCAACCCGACTGGATGTGGAAGGCGTAGAACTAGGAGCTTCGGCGCACCTCAGTGAAGGTCTATGCCCAAGTTTGATAACAATTCGTTGAAGATAATGATGATCTTCTTCCAACTAATCACTAACCACTGATTGGTTATCCGTCTGTAAAAGTCTGTCTATCCTTTTCACACACTACCCTAAATAGATAATACAAAAGCAAGGGAATGATAATAAATAATCTATAAACTTGAAACAATTGATCATTTCAAAGAACTTTTCATTTACATACATAGTTCCGTAACAGTTTTATCACATTAGATATGGATGCGAATTTGTAATGCTCATGTAAGCAAAGGATATGCAAATTCGTCTGCTAGTGTTCAAAGCCCTCGCACATCTGTTTAATCTGAATAGCTACATTTCTTCAATGCAAGAAGTAGAATACATATATCTTAAGATACTGTAAAATGTGTTCTTGACTTAATAGAACTCTAACCAATACATGCATGCTACCACATTGTTTTCTGTTTTTAGTAAAAAACTAAACTGTGTCATGTAAAGATGTATTCCTTCAATTTTGATTTCTGCGCGCTTCGCATAGGTTTTATTAATTATACACAATGTCTACTACACTTTTTTATCCGACTTTAATTGTTTTTGTATTAACAATAAAATGACGAATTTTGTCAAAGTTATGGAAATGAAAAATAACGGGTGATTTCATGTTATAATACAATAACATTTTATTTATTCATCATTGAGACAAACACGTACAGACCGGTATTGATGTAGCAATTAAAGTAATTGATGAGTTTTACAAAATGCAACTTTATAATTTTTATAATAGAGTTGCAATTTGTAAAGCTCAAGTATTTTTTACATGACATGAAAATATAAAATCAAATATTACGTTTTAAATGATATATTGTATACGGCTTGCGAATATTTCAATATAGTAGAATGCACAACCTGCATTGAAGCGGAGTCCTGACTCCAACAATAAGAAATTTAAATTTTTGTATTTAACGAACAACATTTACCTAGCAAACAAGTATAATGATAAAAAATTCTTTCAATTGTTCTAATCAACGACACAGCAAATGAAAGGGAAGCACGATTTACCTAAAATGAAAGCAATTTCCTCTTGAAATCAACAATTATTCCGTAAACTTGTAATTCTCTGTTTACCTTTACAAGTGATAAGCTCGTTTGTCCAATTAACTAACTCCTGAATTTGATGGAGTTTAATGATGAACTTTGTTTTCTAATTAACCAGTGAGTTTTGATCAACGATGTTCTGTTGTTTACGGGATTACTAACTAAAAGCAAGACCATTTAATGTTTCTTTTAGTATATAAAATAGATTATCCTTAAAAAAAAATAAACTATCTTTTCAGGGTAAAATTTCAGGCGATTTTTTGTAAGGTTTGATTAAAATATTTCTGATATGAATAGATTTCATTTTTAAAACTGTAATTATATATATATATATATATATATGTATAATTATCTATTATATGCAAGCATATTATTTTTTTTAATTTAAAACTCGATTTTTTTTAAATAACGTAATATTCAATACTAGATGTATTGTCCTTTCTTTCATTATGTTTAATTTTGTAGATTTTGTCGTTTGTAAACGCAAAAAAAATCACACGAGGATCAATCGAACACTAAATATATATATATATTTACATAGGTACTTAACAATAAAATTATTAATTTTAATAAGTACTGGATAGTGTGCTGAATATATTTTTCTCTATTTAATAATCCCAAATTCATATAAAGCAAATATGTAAATTTTTTAAAACAGTTATTGCAATAATAATATTCATGTATGCTTTTCATTAAAATAATTGTTTCACTTTATGTAAAACGCCATTTCGTTTTTTTTCATGCTGGAATAAAGCATTTCGCGTTTCCCCTTACGGGAACAGTGAGGGGGGGGTATGTGGGACTCACCAGTGTTCTGGGCGCTGAATCCGCCCCGAACATCGGAATACCCACTAAAAAACTAGCGTCCCCCTATCGTCTTAAAGAGGAGCGCCACGGGATCGCTTGCATATGCTACCGTGATAATATAAGGATCTAATAATGGTTCAGTAAACATAAAAAAAAATTAAATACACGCGTGAAACATACGCCCGTATTACGACGCATTATTACTGTCCGCGGAAACAAATTTGTTGACGAATGCTTATATCTCATTCGTTTAAAAATAGAAGGAGATAAACTGTATGAAATTGTCATAAAATATTATATATTTTTGTGATTAATTATATCTTAAAATATTGTTTATATCAATATTAACTAACAAGGCTGTTCGTTGTCAACCCCACGTGTCCTCATTCAAACATACCCATCCTTTGTATAGGAACATTACATTACTAATAGGTAGACGTGTACCGGTACAAAGCCCTGCCATTATAAATTGGTTCTGAAATCTGTACAATGTACAATCAATTGTGTCTTTGTATTGTACCTATAAGAAAATCTTACCTAAATTCTGAAACGAACGTGCTATTATAAGCATCGACTTTGAGAAGAAAAAAATCTATTATAATAAATTATTTCTATTTGCTTAAAAAGACGTCTATAAATGTAGTGTATATAGTGTATATAGATATGTCATTTAAGTGTGTGCGTATTTTTATGTATGTTTATTTCCCCTCGTACTTAATAATGTTAGGAAGAAATTTTAATGATGATTAATGATTTATGTATATTTAATCATGATTATTATCTGATTAGAATTTCAGTTTTATTTTATTTAAAAGTTTATTGTTCGACACAAATGTTTATAGTAATCAAACCGTAGCCATCCTATTGGATTTCATGCCTAGCTATTGCTAGGCACGAATATTAATACATTTTATTCAATCTGAAGTTACCGGCGGTAAAGTTATCAAAATATGAATAAACTACTATTAGAGTATAAAAGATATATAATAGATGCCAGAATATTTGTGTAACAATAAAAAGTAAATTAAAATTTTCATGCTGCTAAATTTTCACCAATAACTGAAAGAACCTTGTCAGTTCCTTGGCGATTCTTATCGGTTGAATCTTCACTCCGAAACGGTGGTAGCGTTACATTAATGTAATTGTGCAATCGTCATTATTCAAGTGTTCGTTAAAGCCAAATGTAATGAAATAAAATGCAAATTCATATTGAGGGATAATATAAATTATAATTAGTGGGTGGTAAGCTAAACGAGCTGCACAAAGCTATATCAATACATGATGCTAGTTAAATGCTAATAGGCTATTTTCAAGCCATTATCACGCGTGTCTGACCTCTATAGTTTCGTACATAAACTAATTATCGTTCCGACTTTACAATAAGTAAAAAAATAAAAATATTTATATATGTATGTTTAGAAGCAGGTTCCATAAGCCCATAAATGACAAAAAAAAAATATAAAAAAACCATCGTTGGTGTTTTCAGTATCCCGATAAGCTCTTAACGCGAGAGAGACCTGCAGATACAGGCTAACAATCAGAACGATACAGTCATATTTGCAAGTCAACCCATGACGCCTTCATTGCTGAAGACGTTACCACTATTGTTTTGTGGGTAGTCTGACATTCAACCAGCAATCACAAGTACACCTATAGGGCATTTGAATGGTTATACGAGACGACCAAAAATATTAATATATAAGACGAACAGCTTGACATGCTCTTGATACAGGATACAGGAGAATTTATTTCTAGCTTACGGTTATAAAAAAATCTTGAATTATTGAATCCATAATAGTCCAATCCAGATTAGAACTTGGAACATCATAATCTGCAACCATATAACCTAACCACTAGACCAACAAACAAATCGATCGATAAAGTTGAATTATCGTGTGATTATATAAAGCATCGTTTATTTTAAGTTTAAAGATACTTTTAACATTAACACCAGTTCTAACTGCAATGAGTGTTAAGTAAACTTGTAAACACACTTTACTTAATGCCTTTTCTTACTTATTAATATCCGAAGTTAATGGAATTATCGCTTTTCGTAAGGTAAGTTACTTAAGTAACTTCTGAGATTATTTTGTACAATGTTATTAAATAATTCTGAATATTTATTCGGGCTCAAACTCATTCAAACAAATTGATTGATTGAACTTAATAAAGTTCGGTTAATCGTTACCTGTCGTATATTATGTTGTGTGTATTACAAAGGAGTTTTCGAACTTAAAACGTTACTTAAATGATATGATGTACATAGAAATTATTTAATGTTTGTAATAAATTACTCCAGTCACTTTAGTCTCCAGGCGCATTGATGGCCGATGGAGCCGACACGTGTTGGAGTGGAGACCACGCTTAGGCAAACGTAGTGTAGGACGCCCTGTGACAAGATGGGCCGACGATTTAAAAAAGGTGGCAGGTTCGGGATGGATGCGGACTGCCCAAGATCGGAATGGTTGACGTTCTATGGGGGAGGCTTTCGTCCAGCAGTGGACGGCAAAAGGCTGAAAAAAAAAAAAAAAAAAAAAAAAAAAAAAAAAAAAAAAAAAAAAAAAAAAAAATTACATAATTTTTATGATGTTCTCGTATAATGGTAGTTAGCTCAATGAGGAATTTTAATCGAAGATCGAGTTTTGAAACCAAGAAATCATCACTGAATTTTGGGCTCAGTAAACTTTATAAGGAAACCTGCATCATATAAAAATGTGGAGAAGCGTGACGGAATAAATTTCAAACCTTCATTTCAAAGACGTCTACAGGCTATTTACTTTACATTAATCATATTTCATGCATTTTCAAACGTTACATTTATATATGAACATAAATTTAGTAACTGCCGTTCTGCTTATTACTTGCCGGTCCAGAATCTCCAGGTCCAGTCTAGTCCGAGAACTTTACGTTCCATTTATGACTTTGGTAATCTTTAAATAAGATACTTTAAGAGTGTTTAAAAACATACTTATAAAAATAAGATATTCAATGCAACTTCTTGTTGCATTTAGGAATTGCTCCTTTAATTTTAACAGGCTATCTCGTTTCAAAGCCGATATCATTTGAGCATTTGATTTTAGCTAAATGGCGCATAAATGACCACGCACCACGCACACGTTGCTAATCATATTATGTTTGGTATTATTCAAGTAAAATCTTTAGTGTTTCTGACTTTGATATCAACATCGATTAGTTTATTTAATATTAATACTAACTAGCTTAATTTATTTCTTATATTTTTATTTTACCATTGTTTATTGACATGACATCTATTGGCGTGCCTTGAAACAATCAAGTTGTACGTCATGATATCAAACGGCATATCGCTCTTATATGCCATTTCTCCGCCGCCACTCTTTATTCCCTTCTGTGTGCGTGGTGCGTATTCTTCGTTGGTATATATTAATAGCTAGCTGGTATCTGCAACTTCTTCGGCGTGAAAGTAGGTTTTATTACGACATGTTAAAAACTAAAATACACGCGTGTTTTGTTACTTTTAATTTATAATATTTCCCACATTTTTTGATTAATTATTAAATAACGATAACTTTTTATTGTTATACGATTTCATTGAAACAAAGCCTAACGACGTTAAGTAATATAATCTAGTTTTTAAAAGCACAATAAAAGCTGTTCAGTCGTTTTGGAGATTATCTTGTACATACAGACCGACAAATAAACATTTCATGGTCAGAACAAAACATATTCTATGATCAGCGATGTCATATATCATGTCATGTCATATATCAGCGATGATAGTTTAAGGAATGGTTAATACTTCTTACAGTGCCAATATCTATGAGCGCATGTGATTACTTACTGTCCATATACTTATCTGCCTTCTTGATGTAAATAATATAAAAATGGTTTTGTATAAATATATAATATAATATACTTATATTTAAATTATATAAAGGTATAGATTGATAAATATATAGTAGCTATATTCTTATATAAAACACAAAAGTTTATTTGTTTCAATACACTTATTTAAAACGTTTTGAGAGGTATTTCAAATTTTATAAAGCTTACAGCTATTGACGCTTCTATTTTCGAGCTGTCTTGTTTGACTTTTAATTTGGCTACAAATCTAGATTTGCATCCAAAGTTTAGAAAGCACTATATTTATTTTGTATTCTGAAATAAGGAAAATAAGTGGCTCTAGTTGTCATCGTAAAGGATGACAAAGGATCTTGAATCATAACTCCAAGCAACATAGGCTATTATCGTGTACGGTGAACGAAGTTTTATTTATTCATATTTGGAAACCATCCAAATAGGTTTCGGGGTTCATGTGCGATTTATTTACGACGCGGAATATTTTATACGAGAATTATTTTAACTGTTTGTGGAAATAATACAGTATTGTTGAAGGTAGTTGTCAAAAATTCCCAATCCATCAAAAACTAGTGTCATTTTTAACCGATTCCAAAATTAAATAAGTTTTCAATTTGTCTGTATTTATGTATATGTCCGGGTATAACGTTATTGCTTATGAACATGAGTCATTTACTGGTGGAATGGCTTTGTGCAAGCTCGTCTGGGTAGCTACCACCCACTCATCAGATATTCTACCGCGAAACAGCAGTACTTGGTATTTTTGTGTTCCGGTTTGAGGGTGAGTGAGTCAGTGTAATTACTGGTAGAAGGGGCATACCATTTTAGTTCCCAAGGTTGGTGGTTAATATATATTACACAATTTTTCAAATATTATAAAATTTGTCACTATAATTATGAGGTGCAAATATTTTAAATAAAAGTAACTATTAAAAAAATCCTTTAAATTACACTTATAAAATTAATATATAAATATGTTAAACATTTATTGCAGGAATTCTTTTACGTAAATTATATATATGAAATATTTTAAAATTACTTGTTTAAATGATAGCTTATATTTAAAAGTATATCTGGAAAATATTAAAATTTAATACTTGGTGAGTAAAACAAATTTTTCTTAAAATACAAAATAACATAACATTGATTATCCAATTTTGATCTTGTTAAACTAAATTGACTGAAATACTAAAAACAATTAAAATATACTCCAATACAAATAAAAAACCTGCACTAGGATTACAAATTCATTTTATCAAAGACTCATTCTAAATTAAAGCTTTCCTTTGTGTTAAATATTTGATATTTTAAATTATCAGACATTTCACTCTTGAAAGTAATCGGTAGCATAATCAAAATATCATCTTGAAAACCTCTAAGGCTATGAAGTCAAACTCCTATCTCCGTTTCTAAGAATTCCGTTTGAAACGGTGTCTAATTTGCACAAGCATTAAATAACCGTTTAATGTTTTATTCGAGGTCAAATCAACGAAAATCCGTAATGACTCAGTGAATAGATGTATTAGTTATCATTGAAGATTGCAAGTTCAAAAGTTCTCTCGTCTCATCAACGAAGAGAATGATATTTTTCAACACTGTAATGATATGAATGTAAATACTGGCAACGCAATTGTGATAATGTACATAATTTGAATCTGTCAATTAAAAGCTTAATCGTTATATTAATTGAAGCTATAATTGGTTAATATTACCTATTCATTAGAAGACAACGATACAAAGCGATATTGCTTGACAGTTAATAAGGTGGATAATTAAAGAATGTTATCTCTTTCTAACTTATTAGAGAAAACAATTCTATTTTTAAGAATTGGGCATATTATAGCCTATTTAAAACAAAAATCGGTCTTCATGCTTTACAATTTGAACGAAGATTATTATTGAAGATATTTTACATTCGCATATGAATAGTCTAGGTCTAGTCTATAGTCTCTTACTTAGCTTAAAGCTTGACTTGCTGATGATACTTAATGGCATTACGTCCAATATTTGCAACAATTTTTTGGGCAATAAAGTTTAAATAAATAGCTAAAGATCTCTGAGTAAAGTCACGATCGTATCCGTGCAAAGTTGGGATGAAAAAACAGTAAAATTTATAGCTATATAACATTATAATGCTAGCCCTTTAGGGTGTGACAGAGCGTACTGCAGGTGCGGAAGTTATGCATGAATTCCCATTTGGGTTTCGTACATATCGATTCCATTATTTCGGGAAAATGTTTTGAATTGAATATTTAATAGAATTTGGTGATTCAGTAACTATGTTATATAATTTCAGAAATGTTTCCTCAAATCTTGGAATTGAGTTTAAATATATAATATATTCTCAATATCTAAAATCTAAAATCAATAAAAAACAAAGTCTTCAGGTTTAAGAAATTATAATTTTGCTAATTTTTTTTTTACATAAATATTACTTATTGTGTCTTTTACGTCACAAGATATTTAGGTTTGGTTGATTGATTTGTTTACTAACACTTTGGTTAAGTTAGTTTCATGTGTGATCATGCGGGTTGAAACAGAAATCATGCCTGTCCACAAAATAAATTCATACAAAAGTAAAATATATATATAATAAACTTACTTATAAAGTGATATATAATACATACTACGCAAATAAATAATTGTAGTGTGGAGACGGTCGGGTTCAGGGCGACAGTTTGAGAAACCAGCAGACTATAATAATAATTATTAGTTGGCTATTCATTTTTCATAATGCCATCATTATTTTACTTACCTTACCTACTTATTTAGTGTCGGTTGTGTGTTTTTTATTTCCATTCATCTCATATCTTTAGTCAAATTTAACAAGATATAATTTGTTTTGTTTCCCGAGTTATTTCTTAATATAAACATAATCTAACATGAACATTATTGTAAAAAAATAGTAATTTATTAGGAAACTGAAACCTTATGAGACGAGCCGGTTGGCGTGGTAGATAGATAGATAGATGGCGTGATAGATACTTGCCTTTCACGCCGAAGGTTGTGAGTTCGATTCCCACCCAGGACAGAGTTTTGTGTGCATGAACATATCAGTTTGGCCTGAGTCTGGGTGTATTATCTATATAAAAGTGTATTTACAAAAGAAAAGTAGTATATGTAGTATATCAGTTGTCTGGTTTCCATAGCACAAGCTCTGCTTAATTTTGGATCAGATGGCCGTGTGTGAATAATGTCCCAGGATATTATTATTATTATTATTAAATAAAGTAGTAGCTAGTAAATTTCCCACTGTTGGGCTAAGCCCAGAAATTATATCATTTTAGATTCACGTGTTTTAACCACTACACTATCTCAGTTCATATACATACAAATAGGCTAGTTTTTCTTGTTGTTGTTTTTTTACGTAATATGTAGGTGGCCGGCAAATTGGCTACCTGATGATGAAGAAATAATAACAATTCAACCAATGTTTCGTTCTAATTCTAGTTCTAATTTCAGTTTTGTTCTTGTAATTTTTTATATTTTTAATATTTAATTTGTGTTATCCCCGCGTAAGATGTGAGAATTAAATCTGTCATATTTTGTTATTTTAAATATTTTATAATTATTATTATAGACTCATAATAATATGTAAATATTATACTCATAGTTATTTCATTTATAAAATATTATTTCCTTAATATTTAAATATTACGTGTTCATTTGTTGCCAAAATAACTTAATGTAGGTCTTTTATTAAATTTTTTTATTACGTAATCCTCGAAATTGAAGACAAAATAAAGAAAGTATGACGCGGAGACGAAATGGATATTTCGAAACGTTTTCACGATTTCAATTACAATATTTAAAGGTTTAATTTAATTTGCTTTAATATTTTTATAATCAAATAAGACTTTCGGGAGTTTCAAGGATTTTAATTTAATGTTTTGCAGAGTCCAATATAGTATAACTTTTCTTACAGCAGTGACAATAAAATTTTTATAACTTCAAAACAATACTTATTAGTATTTTTGTATTTTATTTCGAACGGTGAATGAGCTAGTGCAATTTCAGATACAAGGGAAATTATTACTCAGTTCATAAGGTTTGGTGCGATTAGTGATTTAAGGATTCATTTCCTACAGCTCCAATGTCTATGGGAGGTGACTACTTACCATCAAGTGCCACTTGATAGCCCGCCTACTTACTTTAAATAAATATAAAGTAGATAATAGTGAGATCTAAGAAGATATGCTCAGCTCAAATTGTATTAATAATTTACATTTTACTAAGATAAAATATCACGAAAAAACTAAAAAAAAACCACAAATGCCCTGTGAAGCAAATCAAAACAATAATATTTAAAAGAAGATGTTTATGTCAAACAATGTTTCTTTTACAGTTTGTGTGTTTATTTTTTTTATATGAAAAGTATATAACGTTTTAAATTCTGTTACGAGTCCCAATACGACCATTCGACAGACTAGCCAATAGTACATGGCTCCAAAGCCGGCTTTTCTCAATGTATTTTGCGGGCACAATTTGTCGACGAACAAACTCTCCACTACGTGAATCTTCTCACGCTTTGCTATTGCTTTGTATGTGGTTATAATCTCTTGTTCTTCCGATAAAACGGATTTCTAAATGGCTGACAAAGCTAAAATATATATACTGTATTATGTATAGTATTTCCTAGGGCTATAATTGCTAATATTAGGTCCTTACATATGAAATTAGCATTTTGTTGTGCTGACCACTTTGATCTGAAATATCTCCTGTTTGGTTAAGAATTCCAAATTCAAATTTATAAATTCATTTAGCTGGTACATTTAAATTTTGAAAACACTCATTCATTTGTTTTTTCCTCATTATTTTTTTCGTTGGCGTCGCTTATTACCGCACAAAGAAAAACATGAAATATCGGTATATTTACGAGTACGAGTTCTACCGTGGCACCAGTGCTGCAGAAACAGCTCGAAGGATTAACGATGTGTATGGCGCTGGTGTCGCAAAATAAATCACCGTACGTTTTTGGTTTCAACGTTTTCGTTCTGGAAATTTCGACCTTCAGAACCAACCCCGTGGACGGCCGGAGATCAAAGTGGAAAATAAAGAATTAAAGGCTATTGTGGATGCGGATCCATCACAAAGCACTTCAGAGATAGCTGCAGGCTTCAGGGTAAGTAATAAAACTGTATTAATCAACTTGAAGCAAAACGGGAAAGTAAAAAAACTTGAACGATGGGTACCTCATGAATTGAGTGAATCAAATTTGCAAACACGCGTCGACTGCTGTGTTACTTTGCTCAACCGACAAAATAATGAAAGGATTTTAAATCGAATCATTACTTGTGATGAAAAGTGGATACTGTATGATAATCGGAAGCGCTCGTCGCAATGGCTGAACACTGGAGACCCAGCCAAATCCTGCCCTAAACGGAAATTGACTCAGAAAAAGTTACTTGTGAGTGTTTGGTGGACTAGTGCCGGACAAGCAAGACCACACACTGCACAACAAACAACCACTAAGTTAGATGAGCTACAATTAGAATATCTGCGACATCCACCAGGACCTTTCTCCAACAGATTACCATTTTTTCCGTAATTTGGACAACTTCTTGCAAGGAAAAAAATTTAACTCCGATGCGGCCGTCCAAACCGCCTTCAAAGAGTTTATTGATTATCGCCCCCATGGTTTTTTTAGTAAAGGGATGAACTACCTATGAGATGTCAAAAGTGCATAAATAACAACGGTGCATACTTTGATTAATTAAATGTATTTTACAAAAAAAAAATACTTTATATTCCTCCCGTACAAAAGGCCAATTTCATATGTAAGGACCTAATATTTACTAGGGCAACTATATCATTACTTACACATATAAAATATAATACGTATAAAAGAGAAACTATTGAGTATTTTCCAGGTCTTCTGGGTGTAATTTACTTTTTGATCGGATAGCTTAAATTATTCCTTCAAAATAAAGATTTTAAAGTGAGGCATATTTGAATGCAAATTACATTTTTGTTTGATTAAACGAGCTCGCTTATCGCAATAATAAATTGGCTCCTAAAACCAAACCTATATTTAGATAAACATTTGTCATAATCTAGAATTGAACACGCTAATATACTACATAATGCAAAAGCATGTAAACTATTCATAGGAAGCCTATTACATATGTAAATGTAATAAAATTCGAGTTTGAAATGAACTTAGCTTATCTATTTTTAACTCGACGCTGCTAATATTCGAGCATTTTCGCTGTACACCTTGCTGTTATGCTGCGGTTTTTATTTGCACTCAATTGTACGTACTTATACAAGTGTGAGTTTATTAATTATGAACATGGTTTGAACCCGTCTCACGGTCGTGTGGTCAGGTTAGAAATTACTTCATAGCAAATTCAATGAATTAAAATTAGGTCGAGTTTATTATATAAATAAATTTATATTTACAATAAAATACTTTGAATAAATAGATACTTTAAATTAAAACTGAATATCTAAGTTTTCTGGTGTAATTAATGCTATGAAGAAGGCCTAAAAGATATAAATACCTATACCGTGGGGGTTTTCAATCTAAATTGCAGGTTCAACCTGAACCGAACACTTCTTAGTTTTCACATGATTTATATATTTTTTTATTTTATTTTTTCTAAGCAACAAATAAACGTAGTTTCGTATGTGTGTTTATTTGTCTGTTAGATAATGCATTCTGTTGTGCAATAAAGTAAATAAATGTATAATTCATCTCGTGCATAGAGGATAAAAA
This sequence comes from Nymphalis io, assembly GCF_905147045.1. Lineage (NCBI taxonomy): Eukaryota > Metazoa > Arthropoda > Insecta > Lepidoptera > Nymphalidae > Nymphalis > Nymphalis io. Next base: position 6,901,559 of record NC_065910.1, on the reverse strand, counting down.
ATTCTTTAAGTGATGGATGAAATTCTGTGACGTGTTTATTAAAATCATCTCCTAAAACAAGAGAGGTGATACTTTTAGTCAGGGAGCACATGATGGTATTTAACTATGTGAGTGAAAAAGAAATACTTTGTATTCCTGAAATGAAATGATGGGTGAGTGATATTAACAGGAGCAAACGACGTGACATCTTAGAGTCTGTGTTTAGCGACGCGATGTTATAAAAAGTGGCTTATATTGATAGCTAATATCTACATCCAAAGATGATTAATTATTATCAAGAAACTGGTTTTTGTATATGCCTAAAATAAATTTAATGAAAGGTTACTAAGCTTATATCTCTATAATTAATATTAATTATAAGACGTTGTCATTTTGAATAATTTAATTAGTTACGGTAATACAGCTCGAGGGGCCAGTTAGGAGAAAGTTTCAAATTTTGTAGAACACGTAAGAACTTATTTAACCTTAGCGACTTTTTTGGGAAATACTATTGCTGGTATATTTTGAAGTGTTCATGATAATAAATAACATTTTAACCCCTACTAGAATGAACATTATTGGTCGATAAAAGTGGTATGGTGAATTGGTACGTGAATCTTAACATAGGAGGACTAGGCAAGCACCATCGAATTTTTATTTTGTGTTTTATTTTTAGTGTTTAACTAATACATCATTAAACCACGTGTGGAATGAAATTCTATTACATGTCCCTGTATTGGAGCAGCCTGATAATATAAGCTCAAAACTTTCTCCTCGAGGATAGAAGGTCCTTGGTTACTTTTGTGACTTAGCTTATTTATTATTACAATTTAATTAGATTACATATTGTCTTAAAATCAACTTATATAATAATCAACTGATATTCTACGCTTTTTATCTTTAGACTAAATCTGTATAGAATAATAAGCTTAACATAATTATAATCTTATTAACCAAATACGACTGTAGTGAATTGATAATATCAAGGAATAATAGAATGACTATGGATTAAAATAGGTTGTGCATATCTGTGATGTTAGTATACAAAAATGGTTCCACTAATGTCTACATAAAGATTATACATTCAAAAGCAACTCTGCCTGCCTGTCTGTCTGTTACGATTCCACAGTTAAGCCACTGAGCTGATAATGATGATGAATAATGAAATTTTGTATGAAGCAAGCTTGAACTCCAAGAAAGGACATAATATGTAGGCTTAGTACTTTTTTTATATTTTATAACATTTAGGTATGTTATGCAGGTGACGCCGATATATATGCAAAATGCTAACATATCCATGAAATTATAAAATTGATAAGTACTGTTTAAAATATGCACCCTCAATGTTACAGCAATGATAACCACTCGAGAGTTAATACTGAACTTTGTCTTCTTAAAACACTATCCATCACCCTCGACGGCCAACGACAAAGAAATTAAGTATTGGAATCGTTTTTTAAACGGCTCAGCCTACCATCAATCATATGCTTAGTAATTTTTCACTGTCTATTTAAAATGAAATGGGTGTACCGAAGAAGTAATGATGTGATTTTTTAGCAAATGAGGCCATTTAAAGGTTACTGGTTGCCTGTTCTATTGATATTAATGATGTTCAATCGTTTTCAATAAATCTGATGGGAGAATAAAGCTTTAGGATTATTCCAACGCAACATTAATACTTCGTATTGGTATATTTCAGTTTGAAACCAGTGAGATAGTGTAAATACAAGTGTACGGGTTGTGACAATTTCAATCCTATATTTGGCATTTGAAAATGTTAGTTGAGAGTTGAATGTCTTAAAAAATGCAGAAGATTATATGTAACGTATTTTTAATGTATATTCATTTATGAATACCTGTAACCAATTTTAGTAATTATAAATATTAAACACCAGTATTATATGGAAGAATTAACACCACATTTGAAAAAAATTTATTGATTTGTCTTTTTATATATATTTATATTGTTGCAATGTGTAGCTTTTAGAAGCCGATATGGCCCATGGGTTAGAACGCGTGAATCTTAACCGATGATCGTGTGTTCGAACCCGGGCAAGCACCACTGAATTTTCATGTGCTTAATTTGTGTTTATAATTCATCTCGTGCTTTACGGTGAAGGAAAACATCAAGTGAAAACATGAATGTGACAAATTTCACTGAAATTCTACCACATGTGTATTCCACCAACATGCATTGAAGCAACGTGGTGGAATAAGCTCCAAATCTTCTTCTCAAAAAAGGAGAGGACGGGTTAGCCCAGCAGTGGGATATTCACAGGCTGTCACTGTCAAAGGCTACCTTTAGATTAATTAAAATCGAGGATTTAATACGTACATACAAATTAAAAAAAAAATTGTTCAAATCGAGACTATGTGGTATGGAGGAATGCTAACAGCGTTCTCCCCTTGAATCACATTTCCGATTCTCTGGATGAAAAAGGAGCAACCTTCCTATCACAATGGGAGGCAATAATATTGGGATTGGATGAATATCTTATAGCTCCATTATAAATAATTATATTGCTCTTAAACGTTTGAGCCAGAAATCCCTAGCGGAGAAAATGAATCAGAATACTTTAAAAGTATAGATTGTTTTATAAAGTATGTTTTTAGAAATAACGTACTAAATTTTGGAGCGTACGAGTATAATCTTCTAAGCCGCTCAAGTGCTCGCTTTTAGAATATAACATGTTCCAATTTAAAAAATCCACAAAAAGTCTTTATTTTCAACTTATTCTTTTTAGTGATTATTTCCCTATATATGCTGTGGCTGGCAAGGCTATAATTAATGAGGTCGATGCAGAATAATTTGCACGTGACATAATATTTAAGGGCCATTTCTAGTAAAGCCATATTGTCTAAAATTAAATTTTAAATAAAAATCTGTATTAAGTACAGTTTAAATAATAGCGATACATAATTAATATATCTATTGATATACAGACAACCAATAATACTCGCAATTGACACGATTTCTCATAATTTTGGTATCATACGTGATATTGGATCTGCCTTATGTTACTAATACAACGCCATTTACTTGATGTTTTAACACTTTAATATATACCCATTACGAAATTACTCTTCATATCATTGTTGTATATAACCAACGTGAGTTCTTCAACAATAAGAACAGATTTATTGTCTCCGCATTTTATTTCATTGTCAACGTAAAATAGTAGCACCATTGAATTCAATTCAAATACTTTCCATCACAATGTTTCCAGACGTAGATTTTCGAGTGCAATGTAGAATCTATTTTCTCACGGAGTTAGAAAGTTGGAAGGCTAGAGATGTCAAGATCCGAGACGTGTTTTAGAGGCAGCGTCAAATATTGCTTTTCCGCTTACAAGCTCCTCTGGTTTCAAAACATCTTAAAATTTTGTTAGAGTTTCAGTATTTGTATCATTTATTAAACATACTGTAACATTGTTTGTTTTCAGAATGAAATCTAATAAAGTTCTATTTGTATTGTTTTCTTGTCCAATGGATAGATTGGACTGCAGATTATTTCGTCCAGGTTTCCTATTTGGTCCAATGAATGCTATGATATTTTCAAGATATTGTCAGTCACAGCACGGTATTAGAAAGTTGGCTCCACCTCGGGAAGCACGCAAATTCTTTTATGCGCGTAAAACCTCTGCTGTTGAATCAACTTATGGCAGTAGTAAATATAATTTACTACTACACAAAGGTACACTTTCTCCTGTGCATTTTGTTAATCTCTGTCTAGAAATAACGCCATGTCTGAAATGTATTCTGGTTTGAAGTGAGAGTGAACTACACTGGTTCACTTTCACTTAAAACTACAGGTACTAGGGACATAATATCTTAGTTCCCAAGGTTGGTGGCGCATTGGCGATGTAAGGAATAGTTAATATTTTATTACAGCACCAATGTCAGTAGGCAGATGGCCCACTTAGCTACACATATCCCACTTGCCCGTCCTACAAAAGTTAATTAAAAATTATTTCAGACGGTGATCAATATTCGCATAAATACTTCATTTTTCTACTTCATAAAACTTAAGAGATATTATTATTTGTTATTGCGGTTATTACGCTATTTTTTCCCCGCTTCAAAAAAGATTCTCTATTCATATATGTGTACAGTTGTGTATGAATTTACTTCAATGAGTCTCATTATAATGGACGTTTTAAGCGTTCAAAACTTCGACTGATTTTTATATTATATAACATTATTGTACAATATACGAGCCATCACAATTTCCAATCTTGTGATTGGAAATTATGGCGGTGGTCAGTGTCACAGTATCATATTCTAGATTTCAGAATTATCAGCATATTTATACATAATTACATAATGTTCACTAGTTGATGTCCGCGACTTCATCCAAGTGAAAGCCAGTTTTATTACGATATATGGCATGGCATTTTCGTATACTGTTACTATTCTTTTATCGCCTATACTCGATAAATTTATTTAATGCAAGCCGGCTTCTACCGCTTTATTATATATATATATATATATAAATATAATACATTACATACATAGATTTTGACGCGATGCAATGCGATGCTTGCAAGATTTAAAAAACATTAAAATTCCGTATACAATTTCAACCTTTATTTACGTTATTTATTTAATAGCTCGTACGTATTTTTTATCTTTTACATAAATACCTCTGTCGTTTATAATGGGATATTGGATTGTATGAAAATGATGACGCAAAGGGTATGAAACGACCCAACATATCATTAGCGCCATTTTACGTTAAAATTGGTTTATTGTTTCCAATTCATTTTGATCGTCATTAAGAATATGTGTATATAATAAATTAGTCTACACATAATAAAACAATAGAAACCGTGTGTCTGTACAATGAATATTTTTTTTTAAAGAATGTGAGCGATGATAAAAGATTAACAGAATACAAAAATACATTTATATAAATATATAATAAAACTGCTTTTACGTCGAGATAGTATATATAAATTAGATAAAAAAGCAATTTAGTGTTCATTGATTTGAAGCAGCTTACACAAATTTAATTGAAGGTAACTGTTCTATTTAGAAAAAATAATAACAATTCGCCATAACCATTTTTAATCCCAAACTGACACATTCTAAACTTATGTCAAATATACTACTAATTATTACTTGCCAGTAACGGCAATATTAACATACATTAAATTACCATTACAATTAGAAATATATCAAGTAAACTTACAACCAACTATATATATTAAGAAAATAAATAATAACACATCACATGACTTCAAATACATAACACAAAGAACAACATCCATGCAACAACTCTCGCTGCCAAGCATGGCGTTAATCACGTTCGGCGGTGAGAGGTCTCCACTAACTATCGCCGCCAGGGTATGCCTCTGGGGCTCCCACGTAGGCAAAGAACATTTTTGTATAAAATCTTAAATAACTAATTTGGGTATCTTACAATTGGTACGCATTTCTGTTTTGGTCTACGTGTGGAGCTAGCTATATTTAGACAGGGTGCTAAACTGTCGTTACTACTACCACCAATTTCATCTGACCCACCATCTCCTACTGGTCGTGATATCGTGACAGCATTCTCACCCTCAACCACATTACACTCTTTGTTCGGGCTAGGGAAATAGAAATTTGGTAAAAGTGTTCTTTTTTGACCTGGTCAACGTCTCTTTTTAATATCTGACCTTGGGTATTCTGTTGATAATTAGATATTGTTCCAAACGTTCAACCTATAAATACCAATCATCTGAATTTACTTGTAATTTACCAATTTTACCTATTGACATATTTATTTAATTTTACCTTCGATTAATTAATAAAAATACATACGCATTTGTGAGTTTTAAACCACTTCGTCGCCACTAAAAAATAATATCAATTCGCTGTAACCATTCTTAATCCCAAACTGACACATTCTAAGCTTATATCAAATATACTACTAATTATTACTTGCCAGTAACGGCAATATTAATATACATTACAGTAACTTAGACTCCAGCTGTTACATTTATGAAAGAATTGTTCCCAGTTCTTGAATTTGTACATTTCCAACCAGTGTTTCTGTTAGTAAATTTATATTTAGTTAAGTAAAATTAATCGTATACGGTGAAGTTTCATAAAAATATATAAAAAAAAGAAACAGCACATAAATGTTTGAGGAAATAACTTGGATAACTTATTGTAGATGCAGTGATGCTTCCCCGAGTTTGGATCGGCAATCTTCGGTTAAGATCCACATGTTGTATCCATTGGGCTATGACGCCTCATACTCAAATTATTGTTTTATAATATGTATATATATAATTTGTATTTGTAATACAAATTCATCATCATTCATCATAATAAGTATATGAAAATAATTTGTAAAACTTTAAAAAAACTTATAAAATAAATATTTTGTATTGTATATATTGTCAGAAGTCAGATGTGTCCCTAGCCGTAGTCTAGAGGTACAGTACCGTAACAGCCTGGCCTCTTCTCCCTTTTTTGAGAACCTCTTTTTATATCTCTTCCGTTATTGATATTCTTTTTCAAAAAAGTAAGTGACATTAAAAATGTCCACCATATTTTTGCAACCTTGATAAATGATAAACGCAACGCAACGCAAACGCAAATCAATTTTAAAGTCTAGATAGATATAAAAATGGAATAAATAAGAATACATAAAAAAGGTCCAAAATCTCGTATTATCCTATCAGTGTTACTTCGTAAGCAACTCAAGAATTCCACGTTATATTCGAAAATCAATTTCCTGTGTCTTTACATTGGATAGTTCTCCGAAATCCATTATCTTTCAATGTTTGCTGTTAAACTGTAAGTGGACATTTTATTCAATATAATATATAATTAGTTTTTTCTTCTGTGCATTTATACTTGATAAAACCCATGTCACTTGTAAAGACGAAACTATATACTTTGAAAAACGTTCAGATTTAAAACGAGAGCTAAATTTTCAATTAATTATAACAAATTTAAATATCGATACTTCTGACAGAATGGGTCTGTATTTATAAAATACTATAAGTAACGTAAGTATTGTAACGTATGTGTAGAAATTTAAATAACATTTCATTTATTTCATGCTCATATAAATTTACTATTCAATTTTAAATAGGTAACAGACACCGTCGTCTGCCTTCATACATTCGTGTTAAAAATATGAACAACTTATTTGCTACGAATAAAATTCGCTTAAAATTTAAAATAGCACAGATGTATTTAAATATATTAATAATGTGATATAACACAAATGGCTGACTAATGGCTGACATACAATGCATAGCCTAAACCGAAGGGTCTAACAGGATCATTTATAGGTGAGCACTAAAATAGGACTTTTCAATTCACCTCCTAAGGGGCTTAAATAAATGATGAACCCTTGTGTAATACAAAAATGTGTCGTCGTTTAAGTAAAATCACGCGGCATTTTCAAGGCTAAAGGCCTGTCACCATATTTTCTTCGAGTGTTGACGCTCCGCCTTCGACCACTACTTTCAGTGACAATATTATTAAAATATAGGGTACAAGGTTTTATTTTGCCACTCAAGCCAACCAACCACTCAAGACTTGGTACCAAGATGAAGTCCCTTAGAAGCTGTCTGTTATTAAAGATCAAAAACATCGTTTATTTTACGTTCATATGTAATTGATTTTAAGAAAATTTAAAAACAAAACAAAAAACACTAATTAAAATTACTTCTCAATATCTCTTTCTCTCCATTTCGTGTAATAAAAGTACTTTTCTTTTAATCACATGTTAAGAGCAACACGTAAATGGAACGTGCTTCTACTAAAAAGGCGCATTGCTCGAGTTTTAAAACTTATCCTTGAGCTGATGGCATCCGATGTGATCCGATCCTCCCGAGACCACAAACAAACAACTAAACAATCCAGGGGTCCTATTCAAAGACACACAAAAGAAATATGAAAATTGGTTCATCAGTTTAGGATGAGTTCAGTATTATACACGTACATATTTCAGTATATAATCATAGAAAAAAATAAAATATTCAATAAATCGCAAATGTGCTAAAATTACTCCTTCGGGATTTTGTGTCAGGGTCATTATATTCTAATGAATTTTTTCACGAAGCTATTTCTTATTCGAAAAACTTTTGAAATACATTTAAATTTTAGATTTTATTCGTAAATTATCATAAGCGATTAATTATCATTATAATATATGAAATGTAAATTATCACGAAATTCGTTGTACAATTTTGTTTGCAATTTGTTTTTACAAAATTAATGACTTCATAGATAATGGCATGGTTAAGAATAAAGCTTTCGTTCAGTCCTTAAAACAATAAATATTTACTGTAAACAAAAAAATAACCTTTATATAGTACATACTTCATACCACGAACTGTTCACTAGATATCCGAACCTATAGGTTCTATCGACTTGAAATTTAGATACTTACTCCATTCGCAACGTAGACGCTCACGAAGAAAGAACTTTTGGAAATATCAACTCCAAGGGGGAGAAATGAGAGGCGTATTCTTTATGAATGAATTGAATGAACAAAGTCGTGAAGCTAGTTATGTATAAAGCAGCTGAGTTTCTTGCATTAATTTTTCTCAAATCTGATAATATTTTTCGGAACCGGTTTTAGAAATTTTCGACATTACTAATAAATAAAGTAAACACCTAATACTGATACACTAAAGATTTCGATTTTCCTAAAAATCACCTGAATTATGGTGAAAGGTTACAATCACATTAAGATGTATAAGAAAAAAAATAAACTATTTCTTACGCCGTCAATGCGGCACCAAAAACAAGAACTGTGAGCCTGAGTGTGTCTCTTGTACCTCGTTCCTTATACCATATATTGTATGTGATAAAAACAACTTCGATTCTTATCTATCATTAGATCTATTCTAGATATAGTCAAAAATATTGTTTCATAATGTAAGCAAATAAAATATGCAAATTTATAATTAAATATTTAGTGGCTATTCAATTTAAGGAATGAAATAATCTTTACTGATAATAGAATAATTATTTCTTGAGTTTCCTCACCCCTAGAAATCAGACATCATAAATTGACATTACAAATTATATAATAATAGCAGCGGACATAAAGAAAAATAAAGTCCATTCGGCACATAATCGTACGATTGTTGGGCAAAATGCCAGGAATGAAACTGGGATGAGAATAGCCTCTTTAATAAATAGAAAAATATTGATATAAAATATTGATGTACTAAATTGATTAATTACTTTACTAAGTACATTTATTTATTATTTATTAAGTACTTCCTACATAGAAATTTACAAACTTTTCCCTCTTTACGTTATAGAAGAAGATAGATGAAATCAAAATATTACAAGAATGTATATTTTAATCTAAATTCACGAGAATGTTTTGAAATATATTCACGGGACTTAATGACATAATTTAAGATGCAAATCCAATTCTAAGTTTAAATTAGATGGTATGAACGTTCTTAAGGTAGTAAAATATATCGTCGCTTTGGGAACCCTCAAGATACCAATGTGAGAATTTAAGAATTAATTATAATGAATACATGAAAAATTCTTGTCTTTTTCTTAGGAAAACCTGTTTTGTTGAACAGAGTAAGTATTCATTAAAAACGTAGACGTAGATTTCAATTATCAAAATACGGAAGCAGAATTTTAAGCGGACAACAAAAACGATCGTTATGGCACGCTTTAAAATTTCATGATATACAAATATATTACCAAATGTATATTTTAACCTTTATCATTCCTTGTTAAAATTATAAGAAACATAATTGTGTACGTAATAAGTGGCTCTACGTTTCATTAACTTTATTACAAATTTAACGTTTCAACGTTTTTTCTTATTACATGAATTTATTTATCCTCTTTATAATATTTGTGGATCAAATCTTGCAACAGAATTTAAAATCATTTTTTCCCAACATATTTAGCTGATCTTGTTTACAGTTTAAGGACATTAGGAATTATTCTCTCTAATTCCTGCTTCCCCTTCCTTCTTAAGTCCACGCGAGCTGATTCTCGATGTCACCGCCTAACTGTGACATCAATTCCATCGCGCACAAAGAAATTTGGCAACTCCTTTCTTTGTCGCACTACCAAAAAATGGAATTCCTTACCAGCTCACGTGTTCCCCTCCTCTTACAACCCGGGTTTCTTCAAACGAGGCGTGAAGAGGCATCTTGCGGGCTGGCAAGGCGGTGACGGCTAGTACAGAACATTCTTTTGTACTGGCCGTCGTCGCGTTTGGACTCTACTACCGCTTACCAACAGGTGGAGTAGAGTCATTTGCCATCCCGGACATATAAAAAAAAAAAAAACATGAAATAAATTATAAGTTTGTATTTAAAAATAATTTCTTTAACATGTTAGAATAAATAATTTTATGCCTTTGCGTTAAGTGTCATCTATGTGTTATTTTGTTATCGCGTTGTTATTTTACATTTTCTATCTGGACATTCCTAATTAAGGATTTGAAAATTTATCTTCTTATAGAGTTCGATAGAGTTGCACATATAATCACAAAGCAGTTGGGAGATTCAAAAAATGAATTATGATATAATTTTTTATTTATATTTTCATATGACCTAAAATAGAAGTTTTTTTTTTAATTTAAAATAGGCTGGCAAATGGTTGACCTGATGGTCTGATAAACGGTGCTTACCAACCATAGACATTGGCGCTGGAAGAAATATATACCGTTCCTTTTAAGATGTTATATCCCTTAAGCTTGTAGATACAGTGGCTCACTCACCATACTTACTAGAACTCAACAAGAAAAAAAAAACAGTTTGTCGGTAGAATATGTGATGATTGCGTGGTACCTTCCCAGTCGCATGTACGAAATCCTACCGCCAAGTTAATATAAATACAAGTAAAAAATACACCTAGAGACTTATCACCAACATTTTGCAAATTCAACTCATGCCGCTGTTTTTGCTGTTAAAACTTTACTCTGTTATCTGTCAAAAGTTTCGGGTTTTCAAACAATGGATTACCGACGAGGTACAGAAGCAACTTTCTGTGTGATCCGCATCAGCTTGTGTTTGACGTGCTCTTATACAATTCTGCTGTTCGTGTATTGAATAAAATATAAAATAAATTCGAAGTTTTTTTAACAATAATAAAGACCAGCAAAGTACATCAGAGAAAAAATAAGGTATATTAAGTTAATATTGTAATCATAAAATTATTGGAATTAAAAACGGGTTACAAATTAGAAAGATGATTGAGCACAAGAGAAACGTATTATCGGTTCCCAATAATATTCCTTACATCACTGATGTCTATTGGCAGTGGTGAATACTTATCCTCAAGCGGTCCACTTGCTAGAGAATTAAGAGAACCTTACCCAATACAATAAAAGAGTTAAGTTAAAAAGACATAATGCAATATAAAATATTTTATGTAATACAAGATATCTAATTATTTGCTTGGTTACAAATTTTATTTCTCTGCGTATTTTAACTTTCATATTAACTGACTAAATATCGACATACACAAAATAAATGTGACTGTGGTTTGAATCACTCACTAGCCAATTCGTTCCAAAAAAATTTGGATTTTATTCATTTCCAAATATATCCTTCATTTATGCCTTTTGCCTTGAATAATTTTATTTAAGTACAAAAAATAATATTTATTCCAAATACAAAACTTTCTTAAAAGTTGAAGCTAAAATGCCAGAAGGAATTATAATTACATTTCAATGAGTTTGTTAAAGCTACGAGGTCAGTAAATAGCTTTCGATGATGAAAATATCTCAGCTACTTAAAACAGATCTATTTATCAAAGAGAGCTTATGATTTTAGGAAACGATAAGCTTACTGTCTTGTACCTGTTAAGTGAATAAATTATTACAATATAAACGCGAAGAAAATATTTAGGTTGTGCGAAATATTTTCATATTTAACTAGATGTGCCCCAGGCTTCGCCTGCGTGGATTGTGCTTATAAGAGAATTGTTATAACTGGTATAAAATATAGCCTTTATTACATGTTGAGAAAGTAGCTTTGAAATGGCGATAGAATTAAATAGGTTCAATGTCACATATTGTATTGATAAGGAACAAAGAAATATTTTCTATTTATACTATAAGTATACATCCAATACTTTAATCAGTATAAAATTTTTATCTTAAGTTTTGTCATAAGAAGTTGTATGTTATTTTTGGTAATGATTTTCCAAAAATAATATACAATTGTATCTCAAACATAAAATATTGTAAACTGATTAAGGGTGATACGCTATTTTCTACGCGTATCCTTTGGTTGTTATAATAATTAAAAACAATGTCGCATATCATTTTCTGAGATTTCACGATCATATAGCTTTACAGCATAAGAATCGTAAAAATACAGATACTAGTAATGAATACAAACACAAATACACATATACGTGTATTATCTAAAAATCACAAACACATTGATAAAAATTAATTTCTATTTCATCGTATATACGTGGATATACGATGAACCACCACTCATCAGATATTCTACCGCAAAACAGCAGTACTTGATATTGTTGTGTTCCAATTTGAAGGGTGTGTGAGTCAGTGTAACTAAAGGCACAAGGGACATAACATCTTAGTTCCCAAGGTTTATGGCGCGTTGGCGATGTAAGGGATGGTTAATATTTGTTATTGTCAATGTCTATAGGTGGCGGTGATTACTTAGTCTGGCTTCATTTTGATTTTTCATTTGCTTAATTTGTGTTTATAATTTTTTTTTGTAAATGGTAAATGTAAATATCATGAGGAAACTTGCACGTATCTGATGAAATTCTATTACACGTAAAGTTATTAAAACGCACCCACGCCTGTTTTTTACTACCTTGGTATGTAAAAATATTGCATATCAATATTAAATTAATAAATAAAATTAAAGGCAGGCGAATGAGCGAATGGGCTACCAGATGGTAAGTAGTCACCACCACCATTGGTGATGTAAGAAATGATAAACATTCCCACATCGACAATGCGTTACCAACCTTGGGAACTAAGGTCTTATGTCCCTTGTATCTGTAGTTACACTGGCTCACTCACCCTTCAAACTGCAATGCAACAATACTAAGTGTTGCTGTTAAGCGGCAGAATATGATGATGAGTTGGTGGTACCCACCCAGACGGGAATGCACAACGCCTTACCACCGGGTACCATATAAATATTCTCGATAAGATTTAAATTATTTTTGAAAAACTAATTTTGCTGAAATAAAATCAGATTCTAATATGGACAGTCAATGAAATGGTTTTGAATTAATGATTTAGTAAGCCTTTAATATTCATCCAAGTTGTAAACACGATTGGAGTTTGATTATTTCCTGATATTAATATTATAAAATTATTTAACCACGAAAAAGTCGGTAAAAGCTATTCATTTATGAACTAGTTTTGCTTATATGTCGCAACAAACTTGTTACTAACAATTTCCCCGATGGCTACTGGTTTACCTTTTAACCCTCAATGAAGTCCTACCACTATGTGTTATAACAAAATTAATATTATATACTATTTTAGCCTTTATATCTATTGGTAAATGTAAGCATATAAATTGTATTTATGAGGTTTTTTTAACTTTTTTGTATGAATATAAAAATAATAATAATGGCATTACTGACCGTCTACTAAATTTTGATATATTTTATTCTAAATTCTAGTTTTTAGTGTCGGTGAAAGATAAAGCACAGTTGTACATTCCCTTATTTATTATATCTTTTATATAAACTATACACTGCCACCATCTTGACATCTCACATCTGGGAATTTCTTGATAGAAAAAAAAATATAATTTTATACCCGAGATCCGAACCGAGGACTTTAGACCAGTTTCGTTATCAACAAGAACAACAAGTTCAATATTATAAAACAAAGTATACATGAATTCTAATGGAAATTATTACGTAACTTTCCCTTTTACTGCTTGCTAAAGTAACGGGGTCTTGATTAAATTATATCAATAAAGAAGGGTACAAACAAATTTGATTAACCTCACTCATTTCTTCGTCAAACCATTCGGTTACAGTAACAGCCTTTTAATGTCTCACTGCTAAGGGCTAAGGCCTCCTCTCCCTTTTGAGAAGAAGGTTTGGAGCTATTCCATCACGCAGCTCCAATGCGGGTTGGTAAAATACACATGTGTCAAAATTTCAATGACATTAGACACATGCAGGTTTCCTCTCGATGTTTTCCTTCAGCGTCAAGCACGAGATGGATTATAAACACAAATTAAGCACATGAAAATATCAGTGGTACTTGCCCAGGTTTGAACCCACGATCATCGGTTAAGATTCACGCCTTCTAACCACTAGGCCATCTCAGCAATCAACCATTTAATTATTATTATTAATTACATTTTATGTAATAAAGATCTTCTTTAAAGAATAATCGATTCAATATCTACATTATCATGAAATGTATGATAATATTTGATGAATCCAGAGTAAAGATACTATAATAAAAATTCCGTATACATACCGTACAATACCGAAAATATAGTATAAAATCCCTTGTTCTGACTGTTTTTAAATGCGGAGCCAAAACTAGTAAGTCTAGAAAGCTGAAATTTGGACAAGGTTTATTCTATAACATAAACATTCACTAAAAAGAATTTATTGGAAATTTTAACTCTGTTCGTCAAATGAGATTTTTTATGAGTTTTATGCGTACGATGCGTACGTTTGATACGTACGTTTTTGTATATGCCGTCCGATCTGGACGGCATATACAAAAATATATGATATTATTTTACAGGCATATGTTTCATTTAACTGTTACCAAATATTTTACATACTAATATTTTTCCGGGCGTGAATAAGACAGTGAACGAAAGGTACAAAGATTCAATCAAACACAGACATTTCCGCCCCTTGAGACTTAAAAAATGTCACTTATGCAAAAAATGCTGCGAAAAAAGAGAACGTCGAAAAACTTCAGTATACGTAATTTAAATTGAGATTAAATAAATTTGTCAATTCGTGAATCTAAATGTTCTCGTACTTAAGGAATAGTGCTCAAGCTCAAATAACATTATATCAAATGACATTATACTTTTTCTTAACATCAAAAGATGGCGCTTTTTGTATTTTAAATCGCGCTGTAACTATGTATTTTTGTGAGTACTTAATAAGGCTTGACCTATTTACGGTTAAAGATATTTATTTTCACAAAAGATTTACATTTAAATCACTTACAGAGAAAATTACAAAACAATTAGAAAAAAAATAATAATCGAATAGGCGTACATATTACATAGTATTTCATAGGATGAATGTTACAATAACCTGATAATATCATAATAATATCGGTACAGTAAGTATGAATAGTTTGTGACGTGAAGTAGGATAGTCCAGTAAACAATATAGTGCGTATACAAAGTAATGATAACTAAGGAATTTAGAGTGAGAGAACAATAAAGCTATCTAACCAGCAGATACTACTCGGTAGATTCATTTTAAAAGTGTCACAGTACAAGTGCTACCGGGTAACCCCAAACAAATAATGATCAGGAAGAATCAAAAACCAAAAGATAATAAAATAAAAATATCATTATCATGCTTATTAATTTCTATTCATTATCTTTATACGAGGTCTGACTTAAGCTGTACTTCCATTCAAAAGAATAAATAAGAAATCTAACCATAAAAGGGTTTATACTTATACTTTATTCAGCTTGAGTTTTGATCTGTACCTAAAACGAGTTTTGGATGATTAGAGTTTAAACGCTACTTGAGTCACTTTCTGTAATACGAGCCTTAAACTTTTATCATCCTTTATATCTTACAACAAAAACTATAGTAAATAATTAATATGTCATTTTATTAAAAAAACATATATTATTTATATTCATTAAATTTTATCAATTATTTTATTTACTTTATCAATCTATTCATATTTATCAAAGTTAGTAACTCTGTTAACAAGAATAATGCCTTGGGTATTAATAACTTGAAGTTTATTTGCTTCTAAGATTCAATTTATAGCAGCAATTATTATTGAGGAAATAAATCAAACTTTAAATTAGTTTTAACTTACCTAACAATAAAATATATTATCTATTAAAACGTAATCTATCAATGCTTTATGTACTATATTAATATACGTCAGAGAAAAGTCGTCCAGATATTTTCAGATATACATATATGGAAGTGCACATGTCATTTTTCATTAATAGGTAATAAGTTCAAGTGACAGTAGCAGTATATATGATCACTTGAAATCTATCCAAATCAACTTAACTAAAAAGCTTAAAAAAAAAATTCCGGGTCAGTCTGTGAATGTCCCACTGCTGTCCTAAGGCCTCCTCTCCCTTTTGAAGAGAAGGTTTGGAGCTTATTCCACAACGCTGCTCCAATGCGGGTTGGTAGCTTTTTATTCTATCTCATATAATTAATACTTAAAGTCGCAGCAAATACGCAACGGTTCCTGTCAATTGTTAATGTGATGGTTATTATGTAAAATTAAAAATAATGTATGCTAATATTTGATGCATACTGGAATAGTCTCTCACAACCTGGAAGTGTTTGTGTATAAACAGATTATCAATTGATAACGTAGACGTTTCAATTGATTTAGGCGTTTACAAAGTATAAAGTATAAGTATAAACCCTTTTATGGTTAGATTTCTTATTTCTTCTTTTGAATGGAAGTACAGCTTAAGTCAGACCTCGTATAAATATAATGAATAGAAATTAATAAGCATGATAATGATATTTTTATTTTATTATCTTTTGGTTTTTGATTCTTCCTGATCATTATTTGTTTGGGGTTACCCGGTAGCACTTGTACTGTGACACTTTTAAAATAAATCTACCGAGTAGTATCTGCTGGTTAGATAGCTTTATTGTTCTCCAGCTGAATCTTATTTTAGAACGAGTTTTAATTATTACTCAGTTGAAACTAGACTCCAGCATCGAATTGATATCTGTTTAAATTGTCTTTGATTGAAATCCGTTCTCATTTACCATTTTTTAATAATTTTCTAAGATCTAGTAAAAAGTGACGAAATATTCCTATTCAAAACAAAACTTAAAAATACAAATAATGACATAGTTAATGTAATTAACAAGAATATGTCCAAAATATTAAGAAATAGCAGCTTATTACATAATAAAATAATATATAATACCTCAATCTAATATTACACTAAATTTAAATAGGAGTGTCTAATGTTATACTCGCCAAAAGTCAACATTTTTTGTCAATTTAAAAATTCAAGTTTGTGTTGCGGTTCCACTTTATTTGCGTTTTTTTGTGATAAAAAATTTCGTGAAGTGAAAAAAACTAACCAAATAAATTATTTAATATTTTGTATTCTTCTCATAAATCTTAAAAATTAATAATAGATTCCGATTGGTCAGTCCTTTTGAATCTCTCCGAATAGATTATCAGTTTTAAAATATAACTTACGTTTATTTTTAAGCTTATTCAGCGCTTGTTAACTATAGTAAATAATAGATATTAAAAAGAGGATGATATAGGAGTTAAAATTAAAGTCTAATTTTTGGACTGTATATAATATTTTTAACTATTGAACAGTTGTCAGTCTCGCGCTTCATATCATACACATTTAGTAATAAAAAAATATGTGTAGTTCATTATCTCCTGTCAAATGATTTGACAACTGTCAAAGCAACATTCAACTGAAAGTTGGTCGAACAATTAAACTAAATTCCGAACAAGAGGATAGTAGTTGTAGGTTTCCGACAGAGTATAATAGAGCTGCAAGTAAGATAAATTTTGGTGTTAACCCTTTATTACCTAATAGCGGTCCATTATGCCGGGGATGTTATTTATGTCGATTCACTTGTTTCTGTTCTCGTATGCCTTCCATCCATCAAATCCATCATCAAAAGTGCCATGCATATTCCAGCAAGATCTTAAGTGCACGAGTTTACAAATGTAATTAAAAACTTTTATCACCGATCTGAGCGACCTTGGATAATTTTATTTTGTTTTAACATCAAATGTGATTGAGTAATCACGCAATCATTGAGAACTGGTTGGACGAAGACGATTCTGATGATGAGAAATGAATTAAGACTGCAATGACAGTCAACGGATGAGACTATTTAGTGCTCGATAAATTGAAATTTTAGGAAAAGTCGGTACTTATTATAAACTCAACACTTCATCTTATGTTTTTGATATTATATGATTTTTTTATTGATTTATTTATTAAAACTAGTACTAACACCTTAAACTCACTTGCATTGAAGAGGCAGTAGATGTGACCTATGTGAAAATAGCTCTGCAGCTTCTTCGATCCTTATTAAGGACGCAAAGGTTTGGGAAGATAAGAATCCCTCATAACACGGTTCTTCCCTAGGGCTAAGACTTGAGTCCTGTTCATATCGGACCACAAATAAAAAGGATTACTTCAAGCTAAGCTCCAATAATGATAAATAAATAACAGAAGTAAAATCAAATATTAATTAATTATATTATTAATGAGCGTTTTTGCAATTCGAACGAAATTGGAATACATAATAAAACTATAATATATTCAAAACGTTTCCACGAAACTTCGATTATTCAAATATTCAGAAGAAAATAATCACAACATTATGAAGACTAGAAGAACCTCGTATCATAATCTACTTATCCAACGAATGATCTATATATGGTCTAATGGAACGTCAGCCCAATAAAAACTCAGGTATGATATAGGCACGTGATATATTATCCTGGAATGCGTCTGACAACATGCCATGAAAGCGATTTGCGTATGATAATGTAATTTCTCTGTATTTTTTGCTGTTTCTTCGACGTGGCATGAAATTGAAGCGTGAAATCACTTTGAGCGATTATATTTGTTGATGAACTTGCTGGTCTTTATATGATATTTTTATATTTTTAAAGAAAATATTTAAATATGATTGCATAAGCGTCCAGAGTTTGAATCTGGAAAAGCATTGGTGACTTCTCATATTTAATATTAGTGTTCATAATAGACGATGAAGGAATCCTTTATGTATTTACACAATTATACCGAATATGTATCAACTCACGAACGTTTGGAAATGCCATAAGACGGCTATTCTATGAACATCACTACGTCTATATATATACTTACTATATGATAAATATTGAATAATTTCTATATAAGAATGTCAGTCAAGAATATTTTCTTGTTTCGAATTCTTCATTAAATTTATAGGTCTCATATGAAAACGAATAAAAGCTATAATTAAAATTAATTAATAGGCAATGCGTTGCACACTTCTTAATGAAGCATCAAAATCGTGAGAGCATTCGAAGCGTACAAAGGGAACTCAGCACAATATAATTATGAAACTCGCTAGAAATCCGTTGAATTAAGCTATTCTAAGCGTCTTAAATCATCAAACTTCCGGCTTTCCTCAGTATATGGGAATTCCTTTGCATTGTTAGTAGGCTATTTTAGCCTCGCTATTAAAGCCCCTTAATAAATTTTGTATATTTTGTATTGCTTAATCGCTTTTGAACAAGGTTTTAGATAAGATTTAAAAAAAAAATCGCACAAAAATATTTATAGTTTACGTTAATTTCATATATATTTGTTTTTTGTGTTATTTTTATCCACTGTCTTTTGTTCAGGATGTAAATGGCAAAAAGTATAGTGTTGTTTTTGTTCGATGTCCCCCTGACTGATTTTGGCCACGGTGACAAATCTAAGGGAGACTAGCTATATTATAGTGCACAAAAAGTGCAATATCTATTACCACAGTATATCAGACTATGGAAGAAGAGCCCGATGGGATGGCACAGATGATTTTCTGTCACTAAAACCCAATACCAAAAATAATAATAATATCCTAGGACATTATTCACACAAGGCCCTCTGATCCCAAACTAAGCAGAGCTCTTACTGAATACATACTTATATAGATAATTACACCCAGAGTCAAGACAAACAAACATGTTTATATATACATATCTGTCCTGGGTGGGAATCGAACTCAGGGCTTGGGCGCGAAAGGCAAGTATCTACCAACCACGCAAACCAATTTTTTATCGATTCGACCTAAACTCAGGACCTCAAGATTTGCGACTTCATATCTATTGATTATTACGGAAACTGTCACAAAATGTGTCTAGAGAACATAAGTGATGTATGTGTCAATTCAAAAATGTATTACAGATTGCGTGTGATATACGCAAAAAAAAAATTAAAATTTAAAAATGTTTCGAATCGACTAGAATAACAAATCTGACGTTTACGTGTATTGACTATATTTTTTTATCATTTTGAAATATATAACGCTTCAATTCTACTTAATATAACCAGTGACCAGTGACAAACAGTAAAAAATAATTTAATCACACAACTGAACATTATGTAACAGTATGTAGACCAATTATATTGAATTGATTATTCTTCTTCTTAGATTGCCATTCCGACTAGCGAAGGTTGGCAGTCAGCTTTGTATACTTCTTCTTATTTATTTATTTTCAGCCTTTTGACGTCCACTGCTGGACGAAAGCCATCTCCCATAGAACGGCAACCATCCCGATCTTGGGTAGTCCGCATCCATCCCGTACCTGCCACCTTTTTTAAATCGTCGGTCCATCTTGTCACAGGGCGTCCTACACTACGTTTTCCTAAGCGTGGTCTCTACTTTAACACGTGTCGGCTCCATCGGCCGATGGAGCTCCTTCTTATATGAAGTTATTATTATTACTTAAGCTGAAAGCAAATGGACTACAGGGTTTGAAATGATAAATATTGAAAGGTTTTCTTTGTATAGCGTAAAGCTAAATAATCTTTAGAAATCTTATGAATTATTACAATACAGTTTATTAAATTATATTTCCACTTCATTAAGTATTAATAGAAACACTTCGCTTATTAGCTTTCTGTATCACAAATCCATAAAATCTATTGTAAATGAGTATGTCATATACAAATACAAATCATTTTAGATTTATCAATAAATAAATTTATAGCTTATTTGATAATAACTAAGGTATATTATTCTTTGCAGGATTATATCGATGATGAAAGTGATTGGAGTAAAGTTCGTTGATTTTCATACAATATACATAAATGTAATTGTTATTACAAGCATATATTTGTTTAGTATGGAATCGATCTTCAGAGCCGGTGATAATTTTAATACATCTGTAAAACTTCGATTCAAAAGTGCCTGTAGGTTAAAAGTAGAATGAAGTACATATAATGTCATTTAGAATTTACTTTTAAATACTTTTTAATTGGAAACGTATTGATGATTTCAGATTTAACTCTTCTCCAAAATATACTCAACTCGTAAATAGAAATATAATTTCGTTTCATGTATCTATTTTTGAAGCATTATTAATAGGTATTATGTTTTAAAGTGCTATTCTCACAATAGGATTTGATTTGATGAAATATACTTTAACAAATTACGCTCTTAAGTGCCTTGTTATGATCAATTTTATTTGGAATATTTGCTTATCAACGAGGTCGTTTTCATCAATCAATAGTGGAAACGATTATATGTTTTACAAGTTATAATATTCTGACGACACTGTATCAATAAATCTGTTATTTTTTATCATTATATTTTTCTATAAAAAAATATTTTCATGTTTGTTCTCTAAAAATAATATATGACGAGAAATTGAGATGTAACGTAAAAAATCTGTTCGTTTGTACAGTATCGTTTGTGTTGCTGCAGTATCTGCCATGTTTGTCGATGAATATTTCACGTAGGTACCTTCAGTTACGAAAATTATGAACTAAATATTAAACCCTTATTGGTTGAATATTTCGTCACCGACTATACTCGACCAATGATGATTTAGATAAAGATTAACAATTAAAATTTGATCAGCGTTCAACAGTTTGTAAGAAAGTGTCTTTATGATATCAAAAATGAGCCTTAGCCATACAAGATACGTTCGAGCACACGTTCATTTCATTCAAGTTCATTCGTGCTTGCATAACTAGCCAGCAACTGAAAATTCTCTCAAACATTTTGATGCGCTTGTTTGACATATATGAGTATAGATAGCGTAATATTTCGAAGTGTATAACACACACACACACACACACACATATATATATATAGTGTTGGTTCAATTCAACGTAAATACGAGAAAAATGACAAATTATACGCTGTCAATTTGCCGTCATGAATAAAAGATTGCAATCACAAATTCATATAACACGAAAATATTATACAGCATCTATATAATCCTGGGAATTTAATATTTATCGAATGCTTTGAATATTCGTCTCATATGCGTCATAAAGTCTCTTCAAATGTATTTTGAAATAAATAATATTATTGTTTAAATTTCAATTGAAAAATTGTTTATTTTTATTTACTTACTAATTATGTACCAAGAGGGCGTAGTGGCTTAACTCGTAAATCTAAACTGTTGATTGCGGCATCAAGCTCAGGTGGGCACCACTGAATTATTATGTGCTTAATTTGTGATTCTTAAAATTGATCTCACACTTGGCGGTGAAGAAAAACATAAACATCACGAGGAAACCTGGCATGCTTTGACATACCAGGTCTCCTCGTGATGTTTTTCTTCATTATTTGAACACACCAACCCACATAGGAGCAGCGTGGTGGTGGTCTTAGCCCTGTAGTGAGACATTTACAGACTGTTACTTTATTTAACTACTTACTATGTTATCTGTCCACTTTGCCCAGCGCAAATTAATAAATGTATTATAAATATCCTATATATTTATACATTTATTATATAATACGGACAAAACACAATCGATCTATATTAAATATTATTAAAGTTACATTAATGAGCAAATAACATATTTGGCAATCAGTCGAAAATGCTTAAAGAAGACTTATAGTGATTGGCAATTTTGAAACTTTTATTATTTAAATATTAATATAGCTGGAAATGTCGCTAATCAAAATAGATCACTTTCTGACATTTCACGTTCTAATTTTGCATTTATTTTTACAGAATAGCTCCCCTGATATTTACTAACGAACACATATAGTAATTTTATTGCGTTCCGATTTCAAAGGAGAGTGAGCCAGTGTAACTAGAAGCACAAGGGACATAACATCAAGATTCCCAAGGTAGGTGGCGCATTAGCGATGTAAGAAATGGTTAATATTTCTTACATCACCAATATTTATGATATGGTAGTGACCACTTACCATCAAGTAGTCCATTTGCCCAATACCTAAACCATAAAAAAGAAAAGGTTTTAAGTCTGACATTAGCTATATCCACGCTGCTTCAATGCGGGTTGGTGGAATACAAATGTGACAGAATTTCAGTGAAATTCGACATATGCAGGTTTCCTCACGATGTTTTCCTTTACCGTTAAGCACGAGATGAATTATAAACACAAATTTAGCAGATTTAATATATATTTTTTTATAGAATAGGAAGGCGGACGAGCATATGGGCCACCTGATGGTAAGTGGTCACCAAACGCCCTTAGACATTGGCATTGTAAGAAATGTTCACCACCGCTTACATCACCAATGCGCCACCAACCTTGGGAACTAAGATGTTATGTCCCTTGTGCCTGTAATTACACTGGCTCACTCACCCTTCAAACCGGAACACAACAATACCAAATACTGCTGTTTTGCGGTAGAATATCTGATGAGTGGGTGGTACCTACCCAGACGAGCTTGCACAAAGCTCTACCACCTTATATTTATTCGTAACACACATTATATCTTTACCCTTTTTGCATTTTTCGCCTTGGTGCAGACAATATGATTAAACAATAATAATAATACAAAGTCTTTAAATCACATATATGTATATACATTATTATTTTTCGACAGACACGTGACTATTCATATTATATAAGGCGTTAATTTTTTGATTGAAATATTTAATAAAATATATATGTATATATTAACAAAAAAATCCAACAATATATTTTAGTATATTTTTAACATAAAAACGAAATTAATTAAAATATCGTTAGTGAGTGTAAATTGCCTCCACCGAAATTTTTTCAGTTGCGATAAAGTGTACGAAAATGGGCCAAGAGGGGAAATTCGGGGAAGAGTGCCAAGAAATGGTATGCGTTTCAGCGCCATTTCGTACTTAGAGGCTCTGTATTATACTTTCTTGTGAATTATTCATGTTTCATTTTTATTAACATTAAAACGTTAATTAATATCTTATTAAGAATAATCTTCATCTCACTCGTTTCTTAACGATGCTTGCTATCTGTAAGAAAATAACTCAAAAATGTAACTGCGATATTGATTTTAATAATAACAACATTAAGAGGATAAGCGTATCAAAATAGCGTACCATAGAAAGTCGGTTTCGACGTTTCACGATTTAGATACATTCAACATACATATGAATAAGCCATGCTTATTTTTCAGCAGGCAACATTAATACAACCCGCCTGCAATACTTGCGAGTATTGTATATGAAATAACTGTCGAACCATTATTTATTTACTTTTAAATTTTCAATCGATGACCATAAAATCATTGATGTATAATAATATTATGAAAGAAATCGTGTCGTATCGTATATATTATTCATTGCAATTGATAAACTTAAATATTTCAAATAGATAAAGCGACTTTTTGACAAAGCAATTTAGATACCTGGCTTATACTTCTTATGGAAATAATATATTTCTTAATTTTCCTTTTTATTTTAGTACAAGTTAATATTTGTGCTTCCGTATATTTTTTTTTTTTATATATATATGAAGATGTCTTAAGCTCCAAATCGTTTAGCCGTTATAAAATGACAAATGACATGACCTTGATAAAATGACAAATCAGATTATATTTATAGTACCAGGTAGCATGAGCCTCGCTCGTAATAAAAAAATAGTGGTTTAAATAAACTTAAAAATCAATTTTCCATATCTTTATCCAAGAATTGTTCATTGAATATTAGTAAGGTAAATTCCTCCAGACTGATTTCGGCCATGGCGACCAATCTCAACAGAGATTAGCCAGCTGGGCAGGATATATTATAGTGCACAAGAGTGTGCGCAAACATAGGTGCACTCTATTCCCTAACTCTCATAATCCGATGGGACGGCAATCCGACATGACCGGAAAGAGTTCAGGCGCAGGACCAACGGCTTTACGTGCTTTCCGATGCGCTAGTGTACACACTTCCGACATCCAGACCACGGGCTCCTACTGAGAATTTTCTGACAGAAAAAAAAACAACTTTTTATTGGCGCGACCTGGGAATTGAACCTAGGACGTCCGGGTCAGCCTTATATCTAGCCACTAGACCAACGAGTCTAGTCATTTAATATTATGTGACTGTAAATTAAAATGTATTGTAAACAAAATTACCGACATTTTAGAGTCGCTTCTAGTCTGTTTTAAATTAAAAATAAATTGTTGCAAACAAAATATATATAACCTCACAAATATTTTCAATCGCTTTGTCGTCTTGCAATATTATAACAACATAAAACATATTTTAAGGAACCTTCTTGGGATGTCAAATATTAACACAAATTCAGATTTTTACGGCTGGAATAGAACATGCGGCGAGTCACTCTTGTTCAGTAATTGGCTTTATATTTTTCGGTATACGAGTCCAATTTCTCTCCGATTTTCCGATTCGGTTTTCCTGACAGAATATTTTACAGTTGTAGGAAGCGGAGAAATTGTTCCGGACGTCTTAATTTTTTATTGTTTTTGCGTGACCGTTTGTTTTTTAATTCCTTTATAATTTGATCAGATTTTAACAATTGTTTTAATAAAGAATTTATTTTGAAATAAACTATATGCTTGATATAACAATATAAATAATAATAATGTATTTAATTAACAATTTATAATGTAACTTTTTAAAAATTTTATTTGTATTTATTTAAGGCTTTCATAATATCAGAGGCGTAAATTATTATGTATTATTGACTGTAAATGTATTTAATGAACATGTCTATGTAATTTGATCGTCGAATATAAGTGACGATGTTAATTAATTTTTTACCTTTTCTTCTCAATATTATCTACATTCCAGAACTGTGACTATCCTGTCTTAATTGAACTAGTGAAAAAAAGTTTATTGCGAAAAGCACACACAGTAGACAAAACATAAAATATTAAATGTGCAATTCATGTGTATGTATAAACTTATTTCATGTATGTCGGAAACGGTTCTAACAATTGTTTTATAGTATAGGTCGGTGGACGAGCATATGGGCCACCTGATGGTAAGTGGTCACCAACGCCCTTAGACAAAGGCATTGTAAGAAATGTTAACCATCGTTTACATCAACAATGCGCCACCAACCTTGGGAACTAAGATGTTATGTCCATTGTGCCTGTAATTATACTGGCTCACTCACCTTTCAAACCGGAACACAGCAATACCAAGTACTGTTGTTTTGCGCTATAATATCTGATGAGTGGGTGGTACCTACCCATACGAGCTTGGCTATTTTGTATTTTGATAAGGTTTTGCTTTTTAAGTGTACCTACATATGTGTGAAAAACGTAATTTTTCAACACAAACATACAAAATAAAAGCCGAGCTAAGCTCGGTCAACCAGGTCATATAATATTAATGCAGGAGAAAATTTAAATTTTATTATAAAAACGTATACAATACATATTCAAAGTATTTATAACGAAATTATCATAAACAAATTTAATTTACCGTTGCAGACGTTGGACGAGAGTAAATAAAACCAATCCATTCCTTCACCGCCAAAAAAATAGTATTGTTGTGTTTCGGTCTAAAATATGAGAAATCCCTCGTATACGCGCAAGAAATTTAACATATTAGATCCCATATAAACGACCGTATAAGGAAAACTTTACAGATTGCCGCTTGCCTTTCTATTTTCATTAAATTAATCATATTATATTGTGGAGAGATTAATTTTGTTTATTTGTTAGTTACTAACATAACTAAATCGATTAATATGGAACTTCTAATAGGATGGACTTATATTGTATGAAGATGTTAGAGATAATAATTTAAGCGGGAATACGACGTCACTTATTTTATTCGAATGACAACAACACACAACGTGATGGAGATTGCCAGACGTCAAGTTGTGAAAATATAAGACGGGTACCAAGTTTACTATGCAGCCGACTGTTGGAAATATAAAAATATAATGGTGTATTTGTCAGTAGTGCGTGTGATCGTTTACGAATGATACACTTGGTTTCTTGGTCTCTTACTCTCAGGACAGCGCCAGCGCTGGACGTGCCCATTGAATGATTTTATACAATCAACATGTTGGACTACAATGGCAGCCATTTAGATGGCGATCCATTTGTATCCGCGACATATATATGTTTAAGAATTTCAGAGACAGCTCATTATATCCACGTAGTCGGTGAGAAAATTGTCTTTCAGTCGGTTTTCAAGTTATTGGTCTGGTTTTTTGGCAAATATTGACTGGCTGTAGATTTAGGTTGTGGTTTTTATTTTTGCCGTGAGTTTGGGTATATTATAGTATATATTTGTACACTTATTTAAATGTTGTCAGCTGCTATCAGCAATACTGGCATTAAGTTGCCTACCTATGAAACAGACGGCCTTGTGTGTAATTAAAAAAAGTACTAATCATTATTACCGATACATACAAATTATGTATGAAATATTTGTAAATATCTAAAACCACACATGCCATTAACGATTAATGGCGTTACATTACAAGAAAAATCAATGAAAGATATCTGGGATTGAGACTGGATAGCAATTTGACGTGGAAAACTCACATAGAACAATTAATCAAAACGAAACTTTCGTCATTCATTGGTCCCATTCGTAATGTTGTTTGTTGTATTCCACGACCACTACGCTATAAAATCTATAACTCCCTAGTTAAACCACATCTTTTATACATGGTTGAAGTGCGGGGTACTGCCGCTAAAACTCTTTAAGCAAAACTTCAGATTATCCAAAACAAAATTATTAAACTTATTTTTCGATTCCCATATTTAACACCTACTACAAAAATTTATACAGACACTAAAATTATGAATATTAAACAATTATATATATATATATATATATATATATATATATATATATATATATATAATATATGCATAGTAATACACAAACTACTAAAAAGTTCTCTCCATACTGACTTGGCATTCACGTTTAAAAACAAAGTAACAAAGCGGAGTTGTCGCCGAGATAGTTGGTTGGTACTCCCGTAGACTCGAACAAAACTACAGTAAAAAAATAATTATCTTCGAAGGTGCGCAGATTTATAACAAATTACCTCAAATAAATAAAAATTATAACTCAATGCAAATGTTTAAATCCAAACTAACACAACATGTTATAATGACCTATTTTTAATTTTAATTATGTACACCCCTACTACCACCGTATTGTTTACCAGTTTAATTATTATTTTCTTTTGTTTAATAACGACATTACTGTTTTTATAATTAGATTAACATTATATTACATACTCAGTATTATATTACTTTCACAATATTATTAATATGACAAGAACAACGAACTACATGCATTATATTTTTTTTTTAATTGTAAACCTTTCTCATGTGAGTGACAGTACTGTCGTTTTGAGGAATGAATGTCTATAAACTGAACTGTCTTCAAACATTTTTCAGAAGTAGAAATTATCATGATAGTTGGTGGTAGAGCTTTGTGCGAGCCTGTCTAGATAGGAAACATCACAGATCGCCATCACTTATTACATTTTCTACTAAACAGCAATACTTAGTATAGTGGTGTTCCAGATTAAAGAGTGAGCGAGCCAGTTTAACTACAAGCATAGAGCCATAACATCTTATTTCCTAAGGTTAAGCGCATTAGCGATTTAAGGGATGGTTAATATTTCTTACAGAGCCAATGTCTATGCACAGTGGTTATCACTCGCCCATTGCCCATTTATTTTTTATTTTTTATTTTTTTATAGATTAGGAAGGCGGACGAGCATATGGGCCACCTGATGGTAAGTGGTCACCAACGCTCTTAGACATTGGCATTGTAAGAAATGTTAACCATCGCTTACATATCCAATGCGCCACCAACCTTGGGAACTAAGATTTTATGTCCCTTGTGCCTGTAATTACACTGGCTCACTCACCCTTCAAACCGGAACACAACAATATCAAGTATTGCTGTTTTGCGGTAGAATATCTGATGAGTGGGTGGTACCTACCCAGACGAGCTTGCACAAAGCCCTACCACCAGTGCCCTACCACCATTTGTCAGTCTACTTATTTTTAAATTAAAAAAAAAGTATAAAACAATATTTTTGTAAACAACATTTTCACTTTAAGACTTGAAGTTGAGCGCTTAATACACTTCAAAACTTTTCTGCAAAGCAAACAAGAGTGAGCGCTGTGACAACGAACAGACATTTTTTAACAAAATAAAGACACGCTTAAAATAATACGAAGGGTATGCAAACAGATCTAACGGTATGAAACCATTGGACAAAGACACAGATGTCTTTGTGGATTATTGACGCTTATGTGTAAGTTTTTTTTTTTTGTTTAATTTGGGAAACTGTCAAATGCATAACCTGATAGTCAACATTATCCATAGACATTCGACACCGTTTACGATTAAATTTAAATAATTCTAATAATAACATTAAATGTATTCTTATAAATATAGATTTATAAAAGTTAAATTGAAACAAAATATATTTATTCTTATACATATATAGACTTTTTCTAAGCATTAATGCGAAAAGGTGTGCCTCCTTGGTCCACAGGGTGCGGGCCAGCTCCAAGAAAATTCTAAACATAGTTGCTAACATACTAGACTGTATATTTATAAGTCGCTGTTTTAAGTTTCAGCTGGACCAGTAAATTATATAAGTAGTAAATAGCATATAGAAGTGTTTATTTATTTTTTGTAATTTTGTACATTAGTCTTGTTACTTGAATAAATAAATTATTATTATTATTATAAATGATGTTTGGTTGAGTAATTAAGAATCGATAGCGTAACATATAAAAAAGAAAATTCACTTTCAAATTTATAATATTAATAAGGATATCATTGCATTGCTAATCATTGGTAAGCCAGGTTCGGTTATTATTTTTCTCACTGATTAACTCATCTATCTCAGTCAGTTAAGGTTAACGTGAACCAACTTTTTTCACCAAATTGAAGTTATATTAGTACTTTTTTAATAAGCAAGTCAGTACTGGACTACTAATCTGTCAAATATTCACAACACATAACCAAAAAACTAAACATTATTAAAAAAATACCAGCGAAAAAATTATTATTCTTCAGAATTTTTGCTATATAAATCATGTTCGTCATGACAATGGCCATAAAGATCTATGTGTCGTCAAGGGTGAAAATGTCCGAAAAAACGTAAATAAAACTAAAAGCGTTATTTTTTCCGCCCACGAACACTCGCGAAACTAAACTTGTCAAAACAAGATGCTATTTTCTTGAAATATTCCCCTTTAAGACATCGTGTCATTTATCCAATGTTTGTTTTGGATGCTTATGTATCAGAGCTATCTCTCAGCCATTTAATGACCACGAGTGAAATATGGTCAACACTTAAGTAAGGCATTGAAGAATTGAACAACGGATTTTATACAGAATCACTCCTTCAATGACAATGTTAGTTATTTATGGTATCGATTCTGTATAAGAATCGGTGGACTGTGATCTTAATGTTTACGGTAAATTATGGGTAACTAATTTCTGCCCTTGGCTTCGCTCGTGTGTAAAGATGGAGTTGCTAGGTATCCTTTGTCCTTTTCTGTACCTCTGACAACGTGTATGCAAAATTTCATAATTATCGGTTGATTAGTTAAAATGTGAAAGCAAATAAATTAACAAACTCAATTTTTCATTTTTATTATTTGTAAGGGTATGATAAAATAAAGAATAGTTTGACAAAATCGATTTATTTTAACTTAAACGAAAACTTTTTACAGCTAATAAATGTCCTACTATTCTTTCTCCCATATTTCTTCTATTATTGGAGGTAACTTAATCAATAGGCTGTTCTAATCAGTGGATACACATGCGGCAAAACTTCATTTAACTCATATCGTTTCCTCACGATATTTCCCTTTACCAATGAAAATGAGATAAACTATAAATTGAAAATCAACGAGACTTGCCCGGGCTTAAACCCACAATCTTCAGTTAAAATAATAATTTCACCGGTTCCAGTCACAATTATCTCGATTCTATTAACTCGTATAAAATGATGTTTAAAACAATGCACATAACACAAAATAGCTAAAATATAACTTTTTTAAAAAGGGTGACGAAGCAAAGATTGACGGAAATTCCCTAATGAAATATTTTTACAAACAAATATTTATTACCGACACACACGACGGGAATGTTTTTGCGTTTAAATCACAACTAACACGTAAGAAATCGGAGTGTTGAAAGTTGTTCAATTATTCAAAGAAACATTTTGTAGCCAAACTAAAAACTATTTCCATTGTTATGAGATGTCTATTGTTTATTTATCATTTGTGTCTATAACTACAGTATATATAATTTATACTTACTAATATAAACTATACGAATATAAGATTTTCCTTATGAAGCATTAAGATAAAAATATTTTAGGCAATTACTTAAAATAATTTAATATTTTAAATTTCATTAATTGTTTTATTTTAATCGAGTGAATTAAGAAGACAAGATCAAATTTAACACAATTAGATTTTACAACGGTAGTTGTATTTATAGCTATAAATTTATTAATAACACGTCTTTTGGCTGAAATAAAGGTTAATATTATAAATAAATATTGCCTTACTTATGTCACAATTTCGAAAAAACTTGTTTTTCATTTTTATGGTATCAAAAATGTCGTAGTAGAATGGAAATGATGTCACAAGACGTTGCGTGCTAAAGATACAGAATTACACAAGTTAGATTATTGTATAACAAGGGTCGAGATAACGCTTGTAAGCGAGAATTATTGTTTGAAATGTTGGAGCAACTTCGTGCGTTTTGACTTAAATCGTGTTATAATTATTGGGATATTCACTGAGTTTGTAGTTATACCAAAAGTCTTATATAATTAACTTAGGAATGTATTTATGAATTCATTTGGTACAGTAATCAGTAAAGTCATCGAGCTTACAGTGAGTAAATTGATTTAGTCAAATGTAGACTGAAAATATAATTTTGATAAAAATAATATTTACAATGAGAAAATTAAGGACAATGTTATTTATTATCCAATATAAATTTTAGGAGAACTTTATAGCCTATACTTCTATAACTAAACTAACTATACTTAAACTCTGTATGTGTGTCTGTTACGTTTTCACGATTAATCCACTAAACCGATCTTGATGAAATCTTTTATAATATGTATATAAAGCAAGCAACCCCAAGGCAAGACATAGGTTACATTTTTCCTATTTTTATTTCATACCCGGAGATGACCACATTCGCGGACACTCTTCTTCACACTTCAAACAACCAAGTCTATGCCAAGTCTAAGTCTATGCCAGTTAATATGACCTAAATCTACTTCTAAGTAAGCGAGCTGATGCGTCAACCTCCTCGAGCTCGTTTATGGCTAAGTAATTTTAAAACCATCATCGGGAATAAAAACCTTCCTTTCGAAATATCAGTAATACATTATATAAATTTTTGGGATCCAATGCTCGTTAAAAATTACATTTAAAATTTCTGATATCCATTTTTATTGGAGTGAAATATATGATTCCATTGCATATTTTATCTTTAAATAAATATAGTAATTCAGATCCAGATACGACATCTGATTTATGTATCGCTCCCATTATAACATCAGAAACTTAATTAATGGTTAACTGATCACTAATCAATGACATTAAGCAAATGTTTATATACACATTTACCAATATTGTACTTAATTATGTTTCCGCCATGATTGTTACCATAATATGTAATATGCATACAATATATTCTACTAATTTTATCAACGCAAAGCAAGTTAAAATTATGAAACTTGTCAATGCACTGGTGGAATAAAATGAATTTTGTGTGATTTACGTGTGATGGAAGGAACAGTGCAATTCTCTATCTTTAGCTTCATAAAATTGACTTGTCCGAAGCGTTTGTATTACTGAGAATTCCAATAGCTTTTATTAGTCGAACTGAAGATACGAGACTCAAGATTACAAGCTAGCACTAGAGTCTAGTGAGGAGACCATTGATACTGTTTATTATAATATTTACTAAGTTACTCATAACAACAATATATTGACAATAATGATTATGTCTGATATATTCAGGAGAGAAAATGATTAATGGAACAAAAGAAATTGGATCTTTCCGCTGTAAGTGATCACTTCATTATTTTTTCTTCCATTATATAATCTTAGGTATAAGTAGTAAGGAAAAATCTTTCCTGCGTGATTCAGATATCACGCGAATCAATTAGCACCAATTTATTTTACCTAATTGTAACATCGTTATAAGAATAAATGCTGTAGCAAAAGGTCGAAAATTATTGACGACAATTTGTGTGGCGCTTAAAGCCCTTTTAGCACGGAGTTATGAAAATGACTCGGAGAACATAAAATATCATATGAGACCTGTGTTTGATTTAGCTCCAGTTGTGACGGATGTCGACCCAAAAAGATTTAAAAATTAAGGAATAGTGAATGCATCTTGAGTTTTTGTACTTGGCATGCACACCTATCTATTCCGTCATAGTTATCGTATCATATTACGTATTAGTCTTTAAATAATGAAATTATAATAATCTCAAGTAATGAACAGTATCAGAGATATTTGTAAAGAGCAACCGGAATTTTCAATTAGAGCGTCCGAATTGATCAAAATTAATCAAAACAAGCAAATCGCGTAATATAATTTCAGTTCCACATTTGTATTGTGAAGACCTTTGATGAAATTCTCATATATATTAAGTGTACGGAAAACGATCTAAATGGCTCTAATAAGCTTTGTGTACTGTACTATTTAAAATATTTGATACATTTTAAAAATATTCCGGAATTAAGGTAATTTTTGAAGTGAAATGTGAAATTCACCAAATTTTGTATACATGCAGAGAAATTTGAAACCAGTGTTACTTTTTATGATAAGTTATAATTTATATATTAAATCGGTTAGGACTTCTAGTTCAATGCTACAATTTATTTCAGCCACTTAAAGAAAATATATGATAAATTGACAATTATTAAAATAACAAATTTAAGAAATCTATATAATATCTGGATTAAAATTTTGTTCCTTTTATGAAATCGATTAATAAATAAACACAACGCATTAACGAGAGTATACAATGAAACCGGCTTGCAATAAATCCAAGAGCAAGAAATATGAGAAGCAACTTTAAAGTTTTTAACTTTCTCCTATAATGTTGCAAGTCTATAAAGTTTCTCCAATAAATAAAAATAAAAACTAAGTCTAGTCTACACACACATATTTACATATTCGACTAAATTTATAATAAATATAAATATATATAAATAAATGCTTTCAAAATATGTTCACACATATCATGTATATAAAATCAAACTAAAACGAATTATATACAAAAATTTAAATAATACATTTTAATGAATATTATATTTTAAATAAAGAACGTTAACATTTTTAATACAGCTATATTATGAAATAAGGACAACATTTTAATAAGTAAAAAATGTTAAATTCTACATATTAATGAAAAATTTCACCGTATTACAAAAAGTTCTAAATCATGCTATCGTTTGAACAATGCAAATTCTACTAATGAAAACATTTTACTTTATAATAAGGAATTGTACGCTGTTCCAGATTGAAGGTCAACGAACTCCACTTATGATAATCTCCCATTTGCATAATAATAATAATATAAAAACATAACTGTCTTAGTAATATTGTAGTAGTTTTAACAATTGATAAATATTGTAATGTTTTTGAAATTTTAATACACTCGGTGGTAAAGCTTTATACAAGATGCAAGTGCGACTAGATGGTTCTACCTCAAATACCATTAGCTACAACTTTGATGGTTTGATGAAAAATGGTTAATATTTCTGACTGTGGCAATGCCAAGGTGGTCGTTAATTACCATTTGACCACCCGTTACCGATCAGCCATCCTATATTAAATTACCAAAGTTACGTCATACTTAAAATAAATTATATCCAACAATCTTTTGTTTACATTCTGAACAACTTGCACCGAAATGGGTCATACATATACCGTGAAAAGATATCACGAAAATTTTAGTATTTTGTCGCCAACGCCATTATACGTACACTGTTGCAGCTCAGAAATGTGTTATTCCTTAGAGAATCACGTTTCAAACATTTCATGTCGTACAGCTGAAGTGAGAAATACTATCGCGTATTTGATAATATCACTAGCGTGCTAAGAGAATTGTGACAGTGATTTATAAGTGAATATTTTCTTTCTTGTAAAATAATGATAAGTGATTAATTTGTTAAACGCAATATAGATTATGTATTACGAAAAATAACTATATATATTTTGAATAGTTCAGCAGGCGAACAACTTGCCACCTGATGGCAAGACTTGGTGGTAAGGCTTTGTGAAAGCTCGCGTGGTAAAGTACTGCATACTCATCAGATGTTCTATCGCAAAACAGTAGTAAGGGCTATTGTTGCGTTTCGAAGCATGACGTCTTAGTATCCAATGTCAGTAGCGTATTGACGATGTAAGAGTTGATTAATATTTCTTATAATGCCAATGGTTATGGGTGTTGTCGACCATTTACCATCAAGAAATATAAAAGAATAAAATGAAAATAAGTCACGATGGCCCATAGACATAGACTCTGTAACCATATATTAATCCTCCCTTATATCGTCAATGCGTCACTAAGTTAGGGAACTAAGATCCCTTGTGCCTGTAGTTACACTGGCATAATTGTAAACTAATATTTTTTATGTTACACGGAAATTAGACGACGTAAAACGAAGCATAACTTTTTAAATAAATGAAAGTAATATAGGCGATGGTATTTTTTGTTTTAATTATGGCATATTTTTAAATGAGCTGCGTTGAGTAATTCGTCACCGTCATTTACTTATTAGCACTGTAAGATATTAATGTGATATAAATAGCTTACTGGGCGGCATGTGATTTATAACGAATTATATTATTTTTTATATTGTTTAAAATAATAATTAATAACTAACTAATTTATAACATAAAACACAGCATTATTTTGTTTGTTTTTTTTTGTTTTTATCTTCTTATACCACCGCGCTGCTCCAATAAAGGACATAAAAATTCAGTACTGCTTGCCTGGATTTGAATCCGCAAATCGATTAAGATTCACGCATTTAAACTAACTTGCATCTTGGCTCGTCGGGAAATATTATTTGTAAATTACTTTTAATGTATTCATTTTGGTTTGATTAAAAATTAATATAAATTAAGCACTTGTATTCCTGTAAAATATGAAATGCCTTAATAAGAAATATAGGACTTTAATGTATTTTTTACAGAATAATGTATATAATGTATAAGACACATAAATATTCAGCATCTTACGTTAAATATTTCACTCAGTACAAGTTGAGTCAGAACTTGCTATCGCGTATTAGATAATGTCTCCAGCTTGCAGAGAAATATTTCTCAATGGCGTCAAGGGAATGTATGGTAAGTATATATGTTTAACATATGGTTTTTTTATTTATTGGATTTATATTAAATATAGCTCGTTCAAATTAGGCCATCAAGACAAACATTTACTGGTGGTAGGGCTTTGTGCAAGCTCGTCTGGGTAGGTACCACCCACTCATCAGATATTCTACCGCAAAACAGCAATACTTGATATTGTTGTGTTCCGGTTTGAAGGGTGAGTGAGCCATTGTAATTACAGGCACAAGGGACATAAAATCTTAGTTCCCAAGGTTGGTGGCGCATTGGCTATAAGCGATGGTTGACATTTCTTACAATGCCAATGTCTAAGGGCGTTTGGTGACCACTTACCATCAGGTGGCCCATATGCTCGTCCACCTTCCTATTCTATAAAAAAAAAAAAAAACATTGTAAGAATCTGTGTGTCGGATGATTCTAGTACACGTGTTGCACCACTTGAGTGGTGTGGTGAAATAAGCTTCAAGTCTTTTCCTCAAGAGAAGATGAGGCTTTACCCCAGTGGGACATTATAAATATTATTACTACTAACTATGATTCACGTAGCCGGTTTTTAGTTTCATTGTATACAAGCGGACATTCTTTTTACGAAAAATAATGATTAAGATGTTTATTATATAATAAATAACTGCCTAGTTTTTGTTTTATGTAATAGGTAGATGGAATGGCAAGTGGGTAAATGGTAATCGGATTGGCAAGTGGGTAAATGGTAAGTGGTCACCACTGCTTATAGTCCTTAGCGATGTAAAAAATATTAACCATTCCGTAAATCGTCAATGCGCCACCAAACTTAGAAGTTATGTCCCTTGTGGCTGAAGTTGCTCACTCATCCTTCAAACCGGAACACAACAAGATACTAAATATTGCTGTTTATTATAATATATATGGAGTGGGTGGTACCCACCGCCAAGGGAATTGCTTATATTTTTTATCAAAAAATGCTATAAAATATGTTGTTACCGTCGTTTCTCAACGTCAAATATTTCACTTTGCACGTTTCAAGTCAAGTAAGGAATTACTATCGCGTTTTTGATAACGTCACCAGCTTGCTGAGAAATATTGCTGCTATGTGTAGTTTACATTTTAGTGCTTAGTAAATTTACAAAGTGACTGTTATAAAATATTTATTTACGTGTTATATTATATACTTGTTACGGTTTTATTATATATTACTATACTATAATATACTGTAAAAATAATTAAATAAAAAATATTCATCTACCTACTAAGTAAATGAATACTAATAATTATAATATAACCCCTTTAGAGTTGCTAACGTTACAAGCTTTAGTTTACGTCACACCATCAAATAGCTCATCTTAACAGCATTTTGAAAGCATAATAGATTTTTACAAGTATTTTTTTATTATTAAATTACTCACCCTAATGAACTAGGAGTAAGAGGGTAAGCCGTGTGGTAGGAAGCACGAACATATCCCGAGCCGTACCTGTAAAAAGCAAACAATACGTAGAAATACCTAGAAATTTCGGGAATATTTTGATAGCTTTTATTATTTTAACAAATTATTATTTACTTGTATGATATACTCGTACAAGAACGTGAATTTCACGCGTGTCACGTCATTACGCTAAAGCGGGTTTAACTTACAAGATAACTTACAAGATAATATTATATACTTAAACTATACCCGAAATGCCCTTTATCTTTTAAAAATCACGAGAATGGAGACCATAACTTTATAGTCGGACAATGAATAAAATGAAAATTAGTTTTTATATTAAGAATATCGTTATGCACACTTTCATAGTACAAATCTCTTTGGTCTAGTGACTATACAACTCGAGTCAAATCATAACTTACATTTATATATCACAAATGTACATAAAATATTTATAACTGTTTTAAATACATATTTTATTTATTTATACATATTAGCACAAAACAATGCATATTTTTTTATTTAATTCAAATCGCGACCTCAAAAAATATGGAATATTTTAAATTATTCTAAAAATAAAATAGTATTACCTGCTCAATGTATTATAAAATGAAGGCTTTTTTATTTAACAAAAAAATCATGTAATTTAATTTCGCCATTTCGCTTAGGACGTACAATATACTTATAGTAGCAAATCAAGAGTGGGTCTAACAATTCAATACAAATAGACTTTATTGTACATCAAATCATGAGCAAAAAATAGACAAGGAATACTGAAACAAAGTTGGTACAAAGACTTACTCATAAAACAATTTCATCCAGACAACGTTTGGGTAGACGATATCATGTTCAATAGATCCTAATCTAAAAGAAAATGTTGACTTTGTGTTGATTTAGTCGGTATATTTATTTTTATTGTTCTGACTATGATAATAGCTATAAATAACGATAAAAGAACCTGTAAAATAATGTCCTAATGCTGTACACAGATCTTCTCCCGAGCAGAAGGTTTATTGCTTTATATACGACACTGTTCCAAGAGTCAATGATGATGTTGATCTTCTCCTGGTCAATTTTGCTCACGGCCAGAAAGATTCTTAAAAGAGATTAACCAACTGTACAGGACATATTATAGTGCATACGTGTGGGTGCCAATACAGATGCACTCTGTATAAACTCACTCTCATAATCCGATGGCACGGCAATTTGACCGGAAAGAGTTCAGGCGCTGGACCGACGGATCGACTTCCAACCATCAGACCCCGGGATACTACTGAGTCTTTTTCGAGATCTTCGACAAAAAATCCAATAGCTTTTTATTGGCTCGACCTGGGGTTTGTACCAGGACCTTAGACTCTTCGGCCTTATATTTAGCTAGTAAACCAAAGAATCAGTCTATAGTCGATACACAATATGTGGCGTCATGTCATCTGACACATGCAGGTTTTTTTAATTATGTTTTCTTTCTAGATTAATTATAATCAAACATACTTGGCCATCTCGACTTTATCTTTGCTCATCTGCCTATCTTAATACTCATATGTATCGCACGGAACAGGATATTGGTTAGATATAAAAATAAAAAATAAACTTTTGAAATTGTCATAGCTGCAATACCTCATTCAGTTAACGTTCGTTAGTTATACGGCTTTACTAACACCTCACGTTTTGTTTTGACAGCTCTTGACGGATTTCCACTTCACACGTACTCATGCAAAAATCGCAAAGGATAACCTTTGACAATGATTTCCTCTTCTCAAAAGACCAACTTTTCAGGGTGGAATCGATTGTTAGCTTCCGCATGTTTTGCTGAAAACTGTGTTTAGTCAACCATACTTATGTCTACTGACTTTTCCAGTGCGATAACTGACAACTAAGATCTTACAAAATACATTAACGGGAGATTGCCGGTTCAAATCCTTGCAACTGCCACTGAATTTTCATATGCTCAAGTAGGCGAATAGGGCACGTGATGGTAAGTGGTTACTACTGCTAATATACATTGGCGATGGTGATATAATTATGTGGGATTACCAACCAAAATCACTGCGATGTTGTCCTCGGTATGGGATCGTATATATATCGCGTCCAAAGACCCTCCAGTAATAGAACATTATTTATATATATCCCAACTAAAACTGACTTTAAGCTATAAATTGGCCGATTTATCAATAAGGTATAATAATCATCATCAGAATGGACACCTTTTCCTTTAACAGTAACAAACAGTAACAGCCTGTGAATGTCCCACTGCAGAGCTAAGGCCTCCTCTCCTTTTTGAGGAGAAGGTTTGGAGCTTATTCCACCACGCTGCTCCAATACGGGTTGGTGGAATACACGTGTGGCAGAATTTCAGTGAAATTAGACACATGCTGGTTTTTTACGATGTT
Organism: Nymphalis io; assembly: GCF_905147045.1. NCBI lineage: Eukaryota > Metazoa > Arthropoda > Insecta > Lepidoptera > Nymphalidae > Nymphalis > Nymphalis io. The sequence continues at coordinate 6,861,333 of NC_065910.1, read as the reverse complement.
TTCCTTTACCGTAAAGCACGAGATGAATTATAATCACAAATTAAGCACATGAAAATTCAGTGGTGCTTGCCCGGGTTCGAACCCACAATCATCGGTTAAGATTCACGCGTTCTTACTACTGAGCCATCTCGGCTTTTTTTCGTATAAGCACGTCCAAATTGCTTGATATATACATTTGTAAATATAACAATAGGTTAATGTGTATGTCTTAAACATTTTAGGAAAAATATCGTATTACGTATATAAACAGTATATCTTCTTAGTTACGTTTTGTGTAACCAGTTTTGCTGTTGTATCATTGTAAGACACATTGATATAGGCTACTTATGTAACTTGGTTATGTAATAAATTAATATTTAGTTTTAGAATGTTCTTTTTCAATGAACTTTATAAACTTAGGCTTTTGGTAAATAATTATAGTTACTGATGTATTAACTTTAACTTTTTATGATCAATGGTTTTTAAGATATATTATATGTACAAATTGAATTGAACATTACAATTGTAATAGCACAAATTGTAATTCAACCCTTTAATTTGTAATGTATTGAACTCATTAAAAACATTATTAACATTAATATGACGAGCCTATCCACCTAGCTTCATCGTCAAATCAGGGCAACGCCGCTATATAACTTAGTGACAGGGACTTGTTTAAGCTGGATATGTACCACCCACTCATCATGTATTCTACCGCCAAACAGTTCTAAGTAATTTAATTGTTGTGCTTCTGTTTGAAGGGTGTGGACCATTGAAACTAGACACAAGAGACATATCATCTAAGTCCCTAAGATTAGTGGCGTATTGGCGATGTAAGGATTGGTTAATATATGTATGATGTTTAACGTCGTTAACGTTATGATATATAGCCGAGATGGCCCGGGGGTAAGAACGCGTGAATCTTAACCGATGATCGTGGGTTCAATCCCGAGCAAGCATCACTGAATTTTCATGTGCTTAATTTGTGATTATAATTCATCTCGAACTTTACGGTGAAGGAAACATCGTGAGAAACCTGCATGTGTCTAAATTCACTGAAATTCTGCCACATGTGTTCCACCAACCCACATTGGAGCAGCGTAATGGAATAAGCTCCATACCTTCTCCTCTAAAAGGGAGAGGAGGCCTTAGCCCAGCAGTGGGACATTCACAAGCTGTTACTGTATAGGCGGTGGTGACTTACGATCAGGCGATCCACTTATCAGTCTTCCTGCCTTCGATACGATAAAAAAAATACATACGAATTTTAAAATCGATACGACGATTTTTATAAATATATTCAAATCGAATGTACAGACACAAAGTCAATATTTATGTAAATATAGTTAAAGCTACAGTTAGCGAAGAGTCAAAGCTACTATAAAGCGTACAAATAAAAGTATTCTGCGTTATTTCTGTTAGCAATAATAAAATCTTTAAAAACAAAATGGTATGCATTATGTTACTTTTTTTTGGGCAATTTGTAGACAAAGGATTGAAAATTTCACAAACTTTATTATAATCTGTATTGTGTCTAATTTATTTCTTAGTTTGATTTAGTGATTATTTCTAAAAATGAGACATGGTCCTCTAGAATCATGCCAAGTAGAGCACGGTCCATGCCAAAATAAGGCAGAAGATATTTTTATATATTTTTTAATTTTAACTCTATATGGCTAAATATATACTATTGAGAGGATGTTTTGGAAATAAAATATTTATTACACGTGTTTGCTGTATCGAATGTAGGTTTACAATATAATTGGATTTTTTACCCAAATAAAAAAAAAAAACGTTCCAATTTCGAAAACGCTTGTGCTATTGATTGAACCCATTGATGCAAATTTGATCATAACAATTATAGAAACACTTTGTTTAATACAATTATTGCCAATTTTTTCGTTGATAATAACACTACAGTTGGTCAATTGATAACAAACAAAAAATGGTTGACAAACAGAGAAATAAAAGATACTAAACTGTTTTCTTTTTGCCTATTTATATACAGGTTTTATACAAACCGGTTTTATTTATGTTTTCATACTCGACGTCAACGATCAATCACTGATTTAGATACACCCAGTCCAGGATTATAGGAATAGTAGACTTTTCGAAATATGTCGAGTGCTTAAATGAAACCAGAATCTATAATAATATATAAAATATAATAGATATGAAGTTAAGTCAAAGCAGTATTTTTTTATTATTAGTTTCCATACGTAGCTGTTTTTATTTATGTGCTTTTTTAACAAAAATTATAAACTTTATTCAAGTAAACTCTTCTAAGCGTTATTGAATCGTCTTGTCACAGATTTAAATTCATTCGGATTGTGGATTATGTAGTTACACTTTTTTACAAATTAAATATATAATCAACTATTTATTATATTATGCAATTAAATTTATATTATATGTAATGAAAATCTACATAAATGAACTCCGCGGTTTTATATCTTTTATTTAAATTTTGACACGAAGACTTGGAGTTATAAGTATACCTTTACTTCTCGTGTTGGATAAATCTTATTTAATATTCCTTTTCAAACATAAGATTTATAATAATATTCAATTTTGTATTCTAAATATGTTTTATAATTAATTTACAAATTTGAAGCAGTACCGAGTTTTCATGTGCTTAATTTGTTTTCATAATTCATCTCGAGTTCTACAGTAAAGGAATATTGTGATGAAACTGGTTGAAATTCTATCAAACTAAATCACTTCTCCTCAAAGGGAGGGCTTAGTATTAGTCCATTTAAACGCTCTGACTTTAAACTTCTTTTATATAATCCTAACTAATATTATAAATGCAAATTTGAATTTGTTAATTTGTTAACGTTTTAACTACTAAGCCTGTTATCATAAAACTTTGCATACTACAAGTATGCGAAAGTCACAGATACAGTAAGACACCAAACACTTGCCCGCCGGGCTTCACATGTGTGCGCAGCTACGTATGGAAACTAATAATAAAAAAATAGAAAGAAAGAAAAACGTCATATATTAATATTTTTTATTAAAACAACACATCAAAGTAATCATTTAATCAACTTTGTAATACTTTTTGCTGGCGATTGTCTCAATCTTAACTGAATGCAGTTCAAATCTTAAAATATTCAAAGTGACGTAATTGCTCTCTGGACCGAGGTCGCATAAAAATAAGACAAAGGGATTTTTCTCGTCTGACAAACAAACACAATGTCGCCTATTGTGGCAAACAATAACTTGACAACAAAAACGGCGGGCAAAATGTTTTTTTTTTTTAAAGGAGACCGACTGAGGTAATTGCCTCACGGCAATGTCAAGTACACAATCGTCATATTTAACAAAAGAATACGAGAAAATTAAAAAAAAAGTCATAAAGGGCTTCTACTTAAGATATAATAACATTATTTATTTAGGAAAATTTTACTACGGTATAAAAAAACATGTACGCGCTTTCACTCAAACAAAATATATCCTTTGGAACACAGTTATATTGACACAACTCCTAAAGCGCCATTTTTAATATAATGTTCAACTTTGCCATAGAAAATGTCACCAGCAATATTAACCATTTCCAACATCAATTGTCCAACCATGGCATCTAAGATGTCACATCCCTTGTGCCTTTAATATTTACACTAGCTCACTCACCATCAAAGTTTTCATCACCATATCTAGTACAACTTAGTACTAGAAACTGATAAAGAGTACATCTAGATGGCCGTGCATTTCAATATGTAGAAAAATTCAATCAAATGTCACCGTTCTCTATATCCAGCAAACTATATCCAACTATACTTGAATATTATATAGACTACATAAAATTCAATTATACAAGCCTGTCAAAAAAATCTAGATAGCAGTAATAGTTTTTTGAACATCACAACGATTATAAACTCTATTCGAAGTGAACTTGAACTATTATGAAAACATGTTCAGTTTAAAAAAAAAACACGTGAGTCTTTTTTTTAATATGGAAGAGCGTTTAGGATAGCAACAGTATTTGTTATTAGTTTTAAAATTCATACGAAGCTTAAAAACTTTTTTGTTTCTTATGATCGAAGAAAATATTTGGATAATAATTCTCCACACGTATTATTAAAGGCCTTTGTATTGATAATAAAGCGAAAGGAAATCCAAATTTATTGGAATGTTTCATTCCAAAGTATGTGTGAAAAACCGTACTTTTTGTTGAATATTTATTCTTATAATTAAAAAAAAAAATTTCAATTTACACGAAGCCAGATTTGTTCATAAAAATCTGAAACAAAAGATAATGAGTGTGTGCGACTTTAGCTGCATGATAATTACAAGAGAATAATAAAAGAAGAACATTAGTTAGAACAAACGGTAATTAGCCGAAAATATCTCTTGCGAAATTTGCAAAGGCTTACACGCTAGTTAAGGAGGCCGTAAAATATATATAACAGAAATGCAAAAACTTCGCTTACAAACATGTGACAAAGTATTGTTCTTAAAGAAGAAAATATTAAAATATTTTTTTTAGGATCTAAACAAAACACACAAAACTTTATATATATATATATATATATATAAAACTTTTAATTTATACAAAACTTCAGACGTTATATTTTCTATGCTACAAATTCTCTCTCTTGAACTCATTGTAAAGTAGATTTTGTACTTTTAAACCACTCGAAATATTTTAAAGAATATCGGTATTTATTTATGATATATTTCAGATACATTGTTCTGTGTGGTCTTATAGAAGAAAACATTAAGAAATTTTTTGTTTTTTGAGCAATGGTGACCATATATCATCTGGTGGACCATTTGCCTGTCAAGCCACCTATCATAAAATAAAATTATTAGTTGTACTCTCCTTATTCAAAATAAACCTCAAGGCTTTTCTACTCTATTTCTTCTGAGATACCTTCCGGAAAGAAATGTGTCGGTTTTGTACTTTTGTAAATGTTCTTAACATGTTTATTGTAAGACTTAGTCAGATTGTAATATATAATACAAATCGAGATACGAATTATTTTTAAATATTATACTACTGAAGACTTTCATTTTTTATATTTATCAATAATAATCTATATTTTTAATCTGGCAACCAGAACATCGACAGATACTCTTTATGGCGGGAAACTGATAGACTTTGAATTATTTTTACGAGCATTGCGGATTGCGTGTTGAGATCTAGTTCTTACATTATCAACTTATTATTTTTATTTTTAATTAAACTTTTAGTACCACTTGAGGACATTTTAAGTATAATTGGAGACGCAATACGCGGAATTCCAGTGCAATAAATTCTTTCATATTTGCGAGAAGTGAAGAACACATCAAAAACTAGCAATGCAATTTTTAACCACGTCGTTACGCCTGTGCACATTAAAATTCGCAAACATTGCACAATTCACATTTCTTTTTTTTATTTTTATAGTATAGGAAGGTGGACGAGCATATGGGCCACCTGATGGTAAGTGGTCATCAAACGCCCTTAGACATTGGCATTGTAAGAAATGGTTGACACCATCGCTTATAGCCAATGCGCCACCAACCTTGGGAACTAAGATTTTATGTCCCTTGTGCCTGTAATTATACTGGCTCACTCACCCTTCAAACCGGAACACAACAATATCAAGTACTGCTGTTTTGCGGTAGAATATCTGATGAGTGGGTGGTACCTAACCAGACGAGCTTGCACAAAGCCCTACCACCAGTAAACAGCACAATTCGCAGTCATTGTAGTAAACAAACTAGTGCGAGGACTATGTCGATAAATTATAAATGTCAATACCGTGGCAGAAGTTTTTAAGACCGATTACCACCATGGAAATTTGCAACACCGGAGGATTTGCAGGTTTGATGCCGTCCTTTCAGGAATAAATTATAAAATGATGTAAAAACAAAGAATATATTTGTATTTATATAATTATTATTAACGGTAAGATTAAGGGAAACAGTGGTTTTATAATAAAATTATTATAAGCACTTGTACCCTTTTATTGCTGATCATAAATCTGATTTTTAAATAGATTATAAAGGTAACAGATCCTATAAATAATATTTAATAAATAATTCAAGTAATATTACATCCATTGGTATAAAAATATCGATGTTAAAACTATGGGAGGAACAACGTCCTTCTTTTAGTATTTCATACTTCCTTTCATTTTTGTCGTATTACTTTTCCATTTTTTTAAACAATACTTAGTCATATTATTTTGCTGTCGTTAAGGTGCCAGGCCTTATTTACTTTTTTACAACCATACCCAATTCCTTTTTATAAAACAAAATGGCAATTCCCATTGACACACATTACATTCGATACAATCATCAACTTACCTTCTTAAAGATTGATAAATAGTTTGTTTTCATACTTAAAAAGTAACTTCGATAGACGACGTGTCGTACAGAACAGAACGTTACACACACAGACACAGCAAATGCACAGGTTTTGACGAATATATTTATAGTATTGGCCTCATAAATATATGTTTTTGTACAATAGATCTATATATAAATCATAATAAATCACATATAATTTTTACACTTGAAAATTGACTATATATTCATATGTTTTAAATTTTATAAACCTTCATGTTTTTATCAAAAGTTATTTAGAACTAAGACTAAGTCTAAGAACTAAGACAACACAAGACACCATAGATAAAATTATATATTTTATTTTCAGGCATTTATTGAATATATTTTACGATTTGTAACCAAGGCGTCTTCGACATTTTTATTCAAGATAATATACTGGAAATTGGCAAAATGTGAGATCTGTATTCACATGAGGGATCTTTGTGTTGTGTTGAATTCCGTGCCACTTGTTATATATAACGGAAATTACTAGGTTCTTGTACGTTGGGTATAGAAGTTGGCCTTGTAACGCCTACGGTTGGTCTACTACTAAAACCAAAAGCATGAAATGTGTAGTAAATAATATTAAATTTTGAAATATTAGGTCCTTAAATACGAAAGTGACGTTTTGTAGGGAAGGAATATAAAGTAATATTTTTTTTGTAAAATATATTTTGTTAATCAAGGTATGCACCGTTGTTATCTATGCACGTTTGCCATCTCATATTTAATTCACTGATCCCTTTACTACAAAAACCATGGGGGCGAGAATCAATAAACTCTTTGAAGGTGGCTTGGACTGCCACATCGGAGTTCAATTGTTTTCCTTGTAAGAAGTTGTCCAAATTCCAGAATAAATGGTAATCTGTTAGAGCAAGGTCCGGAGAGTATGGTGGATGTCGCTGACATTCCACTTGTAGCTCATCTAACTTAGTGGTTGTTTGTTGTGGAGTGTGTGGTCTTGCGTTGTCGTGAAGCAGCAGTGGCCTAGAGTGATTGACCAATCTCAGTTGTTTAGCAGCTAGTTCTTCCTTCATAGTTTGCAGTTGCTGACAATAGATATCTGTCGTAACCGTTTGGCCAGATTTAAGAAAGCTGAAGTGAACGACACCGGTGCTAGTCCACCAAACACTCACAAGTAATTTTTTCTGAGTCAATTTTCATTTAGGGCAGGATTTAGCTGGGTCTTCAGGGTTCAGCCATTGCGACTAGCGCTTCCGATTATCGTACAGTATCCACTTTTCATCACAAGTAACGATTCGATTTAAAATCACTTCATTATCGTGTCGGTTGAGCAAAGTAACACAGCAATTCATGAGGTACCCATCGTTCAAGTTTTTTTACTTTCCCGATTTGTTTCAAGTGGATTAATACAGTTTTATCACTTACCCCGAAGCCTGCAGCCTCATCTCTGAGGTGCTTTGTGATGGATCCGCTTCCACAATAGCCTTTAATTCTTCATTTTCCACTTTGGTCTTCGGCCATCCACGGGGTTGGTTCTGAAGGTTGAAATTTCCAGAACAAAAACGTTGAAACCAAAAACGTACTGTGCTTTCTTTTGCGACACCAGCGCCGAACACATCATTAATCCTTCGAGCTGTTTCTGCAGCACTGGTGCCACGGTAGAACTCGTACTCGTAAATATACCGATATTTCATGTTTTCCATTGTGCGATAATAAGTGACGTAAAAAATAATGAGGAAAAAACAAATGAATAACTGGTTTTAAAACTCAAATGTACCAGCTAAATTAATTTATTAATTTGAATTTGGAATTCTTAACCAAAGAGGAGATATTTCAGATCAAAATGGTCAGTACGAGAAACTACTAATTTCATACGTAAGGACCTAATATTACATTCTAAGAACTTGTACGCTTATAGTTTGAAATGTATTGACGAATGAGTCACGCTTAACATGAAATTTTCATTCAAATAGGTAGTGTATAAATAGAACTTTTACTGGTGGTAGAGCTTTGTGCAAATTCGTCTGGGTAGGTACCACCCTTTCATCTGATATTCTAACGAAAAACAGCAGTACTTGATATTCTGGTTAACATGTCTTACAATGCCAATGTCTATGGGCGTTGGTGACCACTTACCATCGGGTGGCCTAATTGCTCATCCGCCTACCTATACAAAAAAAGTACAAATATCTCGTTAAAGAGATTATAACTCAAATTCTTTGATTGATTATTGCACACTTTATTACATTTATGGATTCAAAACAAATCACAGTCTAAATCAAGATTGTATAAGCAAATGCGAAGACGATAAGTAGTTTTAATTTATTTGACTTACCTTGAATTATTATAAGCAATAATTTACCGAAACTCGGGTTGACTTGTGCCTCTGCTATCGCTTGGAGCCCTTTGTACATTGCTTAAGATGATTTGTTACTGCAGCCTAATGTTTCCTTCTTAAAGCTGATAAAACTTAACAAGCGAAAATAGTCTTTACTGATTAAACTGTTAGATCATAAAATAGCATGCATGTATTATGTATTGCTGTTGAGGCGAATAATAGGGGGTATGTTACTTTCATAGGTTATGTTGTATGTTTATATTTTATTAATAGTGAATTATTATATTAACGTCTATATGATTATATTTTTTCATAAAACATAGACTTGATTTAATTATTCACTATATACTTCCAAAATACCATTTATTGATCATCATCATGAAAATCTTCACTCATACCCTTGGCATAGTAAGAAGTATATAATTGTTTTTGTTTTAATCTTACGTCATATAGTAATTTTGAGGTGTGAAGCCTATAACATAATCAGTACTTTCCTTCTCGTGTGAGCTGCGACGTTTGAATCACCCGAGCATCGTGATTAATATTCGGCTTGTGTAACAATCCATTGTCTTTTTCCTATCCCATATACACCAACACACATTTCTCACACCCACCCCCCGGCTCGTGTTCTTCAAGTATATGAAGACCATGTCAAGCTCTTAGCAAAAATATGGTTTTTATGAGTCCTTCATTTTTCTTTCTTCTAAATAATATAGTCCACTGATTATCACTAAAATGCATGAACTAAGTGATCATCATACGCCAAATATATTATCTCTCTTGTATATTTTTAAACCAGAAAACACAGAACTGATGTATATTCATCGAGTGGTAGACTGATAAATGCACAAATCTATAACTCTGGTATAGTCTATTGATAAATAACCTTTAAAATGCTCAAGCATTTTCTTTCGACTCCGTAATAATAGAATCCATAGTGGCCGTAACTAAAATATTAAAAAAATAACGTAAAGGATTTTCTTTCAATAAAGACTTGCTCCTCTCTGGACGTTTGCCAGCAATTTTACTTTTATTTCAAACTAGTGATATTTTTGACTTGAGTCTTTATGAGTAACACAAAGCCTTTAAAGTTCAAGATAATTTATATTATATTTTAAGGAGAGAAGAAAAAATGATTTAATTTTAAAGTTTTGATAAAAGGAGAAATTTAAGATTAATATTGATTATGCCTAGCAGTTTCTAAGATGAGTGCGTTCAACGAAATAAAGCCACAAGCTTTATAAATATTAATAAAACATAAATTATATATAATAGTATATAGCGTTAATTAAATGAAATTTTAGTTTTATTTCAATTATATTAGTTGATAAACAAAAGAGAAATTTAATATTCAATTTTCATAAAATTTCAATTACATCTATTTAAATTAGGCCATATTTATTAATTTCATAGTTTTATTTAAACACGAAATTTAATATAAAATTGGGCATTATATATTGTTCTATAAAAGTCGAGATTGTCCAGTAAAACAGAGTTGTGTGGCAAATTAAATTTTCTCTGTTGGTAATCCAACAGCAGCAATGTCTTGGGCGAATATATTTGAAACCTTGTGCTTAAGAGAAGAAGCCTTAACCCAGACGAGCAGCGTAAATGTCCCATCACCAGGTTGTTACTTTTTATTATAAGAAAATCTTAAGGATAAATTGTCTGACAGTGTGTTTGGAAGAAATCGGATCATTCATAAATATTCTGAACAAAACAAACACAAGAATTATAAAAGAAAGTATATATTCCTGAATTGGCTTTAAAAGGTTAATTATGTAATACAACAATACCCCAAAGCACATTCTCAACCTTTTTACAGGGGACATCTCTAAATTAAAATTTGAAAGGCTTTGACCCTTTATAAAAGAACTCTTAAAAATGAAAATGTTGCTTTCAGTTTTTGGTTTTGCTTTAACAAAAAAAGGAATAGTTTCGTGTCAGTGGCATTAAATGTTGTATTCAATTAATTAATAGTAAATTAACAAGATATCTAATTACATAAAAAGTTTAATGATGACGTTTATAAAGAAATGTTAAGCAATAAAACCTCCTATCTAACTTCACCTGATGAGTCGTGGTCGCTAATAGTCATCAGACGTAATAATTGGAAATAATATGATAGCCCATTCCATTTGCAGTATTAATAAAAATAAACAAACCTCATTTTAATATATCCCATGCGATACACAGCTCTTTTTTATTAAATACTATAATCAGTTTTTGATTAATGTATCTTTATTTATAATACAAAATGATGCCACATTATACATTTTACTTCCTAAACTCCGATAGCAGTTTCGTTGACATTCAAAGCGCCATCTTTTTAAGAATCCGTAACGACTATTATAGTTATTTTAGATCAAAACTACAAAGAACAAAGATTTGTCTATTTAAGGTTAAACTTCTTTAGATAATCTTTATTAACTTTAACTTCAATTTTACAGGTTTATATATCAAATACGAGCGGTAAAATAAAGTATTAACTTATTGTTTGTCATATCAATTATGATATAGTTTTGGATATACAAAAATAGGACTTTTTTTATAGTATAGGTAGGCGGACGAGCATATGGACCACCTGATGGTAAGTGGTTATCAACGCACATAGACATTGGCTTTGTAAGAAATGTTAACCATCGCTTACATCGCTAATGCGTCACCAACCTTGGGAACTAAGATGTTAGGTTCGTTGTGCCTGTAATTACCCTGGCTCAGTCTCACTTCAAGCCGGACCACAACAATACCAAGTACTGCTGTTTTGCGATAGAATATCTGATGAGTGGGTGCTACCTACCCAGACGAGCTTACACAAAGCCACCTCACCAGCTTTGTACAAGCTCGGGTACCAAACACCCATCACATAATTGTTATACCGCCAAACATTATTACTTAATACGCCAATATTTAATATTGTTGTATTCCGGTTTGAAGGGTACTATGGGCACAAGGGACATTACATCGTAGTTCCCAAGGTAGTGGCGTATTAGCGATGTAAGGAACGGTTAATATTTCTGGTGACGACTTATCATCAGGTGGCCCATTCGCTCGTCCGCCTACACATTATATATAAAAGAGGACGAAAGTTTTATGCCAGCCGACTAATACTGATAAATACACTAAAATTTATTTTACTTTGTTATATTTATTGTAATGAGACTTGCAAATATTTATTTCGTTGAATTTTTATTTCACTAAAATTTAATCTTTATTAATAAACAATTACCCTACTATGTTATGATTCGAAAATTAAAACAGAATTTTATACCAATAAAGCAGTAGATTGATTATAATTATTAATAGTATTTAATTAAATTTACTTCATTAAAATATAAATCCGAAGTTTTAATTTATTCAAAAGTTAATTCATAAACAAATTGACTTTAATCGAACAAATTATACTAATTAATCGCAATGTAATTTCAAGGTGAAGTTATAAAGTATATATCACAGACATCTAGAATAAATATTAAAGATGTTTTTGTTGTTCGATAAGCTTCACTTTGCGTAAGATGTTTTCTAGAGATGAAACCAATAATAACTGGTTAAATGAATTTGGATAGTAATTGGAAAAGTTTTAGACGATGTTTTTTGAAAAATGCCGAGTTGTCCTTGTGGTTAGAAAGCGTGAATCTTAACCGATTATCGTGGGTTCAAGCCTGGGAAAGCAACACTGAATTTTTATGTGCTTAATTTGTGTTATTAATTCATCTCGTGCTTGACGGTAAAGGAAAACCTGCATGTGTCTAATTTCATCGAAATTATGCCACATGTGTATTCTACCAACCGGCATTGGAGCAGCGTGGTAGAATAAGCTCTAAACCTTCTCCTCAAAAGGGAGAGGAGGCCTTAGCCCAACAGTGGGACATTAACAGGTTGTTACTTTACTTTACTTTATATTATAATTATAAACTTTTTTATTTTATACGCGTTGTTGAGAAAAGTATTTGTCATAACCCTTTAGTTAACGGTTTTAATTTTAGATGTCATTTAGGTGAAGATTAGTTAACAATGTTATGTCTTTTTCTCTCGAATGTCAATTCAATGGTGACAGAAAAAGAGGAATCAGTTTTTGACTATACATCTGCTAAATAAAATTCACTGGGCCATTAGTTTTAAGAATAAATAATTAATAAAAAAACATGCTTTATGCAACTTATGTATAGAAATCTTAAAAAAAAACAAAGATTGAGAGGTTCCATACCATATTATCAAATTATGTATAATTATTAAATTATATCTCATAGGTAAATTGCCTAATAAGTAGTGAAATAGATTAAAATCAACCTTTGATTGGCTTATGTGCTGAATTTTTTAGTAACACGACTGAAGCTTATTTAAATAAAAGCAGGTCAAAATTTATTCAATACTAACAAAACATGGCAGACGTAGTCCGGTAATTAATTTTAAATAGAATATATCACCAGACGTATATATATATATATATATATAATTAATTGTGGTTTTTTTTGCAAATTTACAAGTATTGCAAATACATAAACCAAGCAGTAGAAACGCACTATTTAAACTAAACTTGATAACCTGCATTCCAAATTTATTTTCTATATAATAATTGCTCATCTTTTCAATATTGTCCACACAAACGTTAAAGTATTTTTCTTTATAAACATTTTCTATACAGTAGAAACTAAGATTTCTTTCAACAAAACGCGCCTAAATGGCGCATCGACGATATCTAAACGATAATAGAAATTGAACGTCTTCAGAATTCTCCGATATTCTATCTACAAAGCAAATTTTATATAGTTTAAAGTAATAAAATTAAACGATAAACATTTTTCTTTTAAGATTTCTATATATATTTTTTTATTTTTACTGGTGGTAGAGCTTTGTGCAAGCTCGTCTGGGTAGGTACCACCCACTCATAAGATATTCTACCGCAAAACAGCAGTAGTTGGTATTGTTGTGTTCCGGTTTGAAGGGTCAATGAGCCAGTGTAATTACAGGCACAAGGGACATAACATCTTAGTTTCCAAGGTTGGTGGCGCATTGGTGATGTAAGCGATGGTTAACATTTCTTACAATGCCAATGTCTAAGTGCGTTTGGTGACCACTTACCATCAGGTGGCCCATATGCTCGTCCGCCTTTCTATTCTATAAATATATATATTTATTTATTAATTAAAATTCTTAAAAAATAATTCTTATAAAATAATGTTTCAATAGATGTGTTTAAGCGTTTAATTCGTTTGAGAGTGTTTTCGAATTGAATATCTGATTGGAAGAGTACCGAAGCAAGCGAAATGCGTAAGCTATTCATTTCAGTATTAAGCCCGTTTTATAAATCGGTCTCAGTACAATCCTCTCATCGGTAGATCGTCTGTCAAGCGTCAATATTTGGTTTAATGTTTTCCAGTTTCAATTATGTTATGTATCGAGGAATGCTCGATGTATTTTGGAAATACTTTATGATAATTCTGTTTAATTACTGTGTTCCCATATAACTTATGTTCTTTATCGAGAAGTGCTCGACATATTTTATGAATACTTTATGTCTGCTCGATGATGATTGTGACCGTTGTCGATCGTTTGCAGTATATTAGCTTCACTTATGCTATATTTAATCGACGAATATTACATGTTTTAGAAAGACTACACATCTACTTCATGATGATGGGAGCCCTTGTTGTGAGACATGTCGAGATATTTTCGACAAACGTAAATAAATATATGTATAAAATATCTAGAACATGTAATAATAATAATAACTTAAAGTTATTTCGTAGTTAAATGTAGGTAAATGGGGTAAATATGATAAAAATGATTGATATTTCTTCTACCAATATTGGGCAGGTAACGGCCCATGTAAGGCCCCCCCTCACACGGGCGGAAACTAGAAACTAATAGTGCATCTTGCGTCGTGTACTCAACCATTATCTAATAAAAAAATGATTGACATAATCTCTAGCATATCATTCCGTCTAGACGTATTATTTTGTCTTAAGTGACTTGACAAGTTTGACATTCGCCTCACATTGATATTACACAGGAAATTACAGAATTTTCATACATTACACTTTGATTGCCGCTTGTGAGAATTCTGATTTGAAACAACACTTAAAAATAAATAATAAAACATAAGGTTATAAGCGTTATAATATAAAAAATATTGTATTTTGTGTATTGAATATTTTTACCATTACCAAGAAAAAATAAATTTTCATATTATATTCAGGCCACATTAATCCACTGCTGGACATAGGCCTCCTCACAGGCGCACCAATTCCCCCGGTCCTGTGCTAATCACATCCATTGAGCACCCGACATTTTTCTAAAATCGTCTTACCATCGGACGGGTGGTCTGCCCACTGGCCTTCTCTAGGCCACCACTCCGTGACGACTTTAGTCAACCTTCCGTCTTCCCGTCTGGTCAAGTGTCTAGCCCATCTTCACTTTAACCTCGTGATATGCTTCCCAATATCTTCGACTTTCGTTTTTCGTCGGATTTCCGCGTTTGGTAATTATCAACGAGAGAGATGCCTAGCATAGCCCGCAGCGTCGCCCTTGTGCCACTTTTATTTTGTGCATGCTAGTAAGCGTCCATATTTCGGTCCCGTAGGTGAGTATAGGCATGACACGTTGGCTAAACACCTTGGTCTTGAGGCCCACCCTAAGCCAATGCCTCATTCGATCTCCTGTATTTGAGATTTACGGTCAAATGATAAACGATATCTAAGATAGATATAATCGCTGACCACGGTATCCTTACCTACGATTATGTTAGACGATTGGTCATGATTTTGGTCTTGGACATGTTCATCCTCAGATCGATCCGCAGGTAAACTTCTTGGAGATCTGCTAGCATAAGTTGAAGTTCTTCGGGGCTCTCAGCGACGAGATTCAAGTCGTCCGCGAATCTAAGGTGCGTCATGCGTGCCCCGCTTATATTGATTCCTCTCTCTCTACAATCCAGCGTCTTCAACAGACTTCTAAGGCGGTGTTGAAGAGTTTGGGCGAGAGGTTATCGCTTTGTCGGACCCCTCTGTCAACAGATACAATTTTTACCAAGTTTTTTTTATAGTAGCGTGTAATTAATGTCCGACAGCCTGGGGGGATGATGTCCTCCCCTATTAAGGAGTGGTGGTGGTGCCCTATTATTAACCACTAAGCCTTCTCAGTCATTTTTCAAAAGATTTCTTATATTTTAATACATAATGTTTGTAATAAATTTTCAAAATAAGGTTATGTGTAATAGATACTTAATTTTCTTTTCTATTTTCTTTTTTATATAATTTAATATGTGTTTGGGAGAAAATCGTAGATATTGAATGTATTGGAAATTCAAGGACACGCCCTTTACAAAAGAGCTTAATATATTCAACGGAAATGTAACATATATTTATATTCGGTCGAGAATAATATTAAAATTATCCGTTGGTGTATTTACTGATTATATACTGATTACCATTGATTTATTGCGAGTTTAATATATAAACACTGTTTACTGGCGGTAGAGCTTTATGCAAGCTCGACTGGGTAGGTACCACCCACTCATCAGATATTCTACCGCAAAACAGCAGTACTTGGTATTGTTGTGTTCCGGTTTGAAGGGTGAGTGAGCCAGTGTAATTACAGGCACAAGGGACATAACATCTTAGTACCCAAGGTTGGTGGCGCATTGGTGATGTAAGCGATGTTTAACATTTCTTACATGCCAATGTCTATGGGCATTGGTGACCACTTGCCATCAGGTGGCCCACATGCTCGTCCACCATCCTATTCTATAATAATAATAATAATAAAAAAACAATTTGCAGATCATCTCGAAAATAAAAAAAACATTGTATGTATTTAATAGCTTCAATTGCAAAATTATTCGAACAAAATAATATATTATAAGATTTTCCCCCTACTAAGACCTGTCCTAATGAGTCAGCAGCATGGCTTTGTTAATAAAAAATCAACAGAAGCAAATCTCTACGAATTTGTTCATCGTTTGGTTACATCCATGGAGAGATGGCACCAGGTGGATGTCGTGTATACCGATTACTCTTAAGCCTTCGACAAGATCTCCCATACGCTATTAATAAACAAAATTGAAAGTATCGGTATACACGGCGACCTTCTACGCTGGCTTCTTATCTTCGCAACCGTAGTCAAGCTGTGACGATAAAAGCTTTTTGTTCGTCGTTTGTACCTGTAACTTCGGGTGTTCCCCAGGGTTTATAAATCCTAATTCTTTAATTGAAATTTCCACTTCTCTCATGTTTTTCTGTTTTATTATTAATAAATTGTTCAGCTCTAATGATGTTTTAGTTATAAGTAAAAACTTGACTGGTATGTGTGCTAACATTAATATCAAAGTTTTAAGAATAAATGTACTGTTTGTTTCCCATCTAATAAAAATAAAAAAAGAGTTCAGCTATCATTATGATGAGATTAATCCAGGGCAAATTGACGTAAGTACTCTTCTTCGTCTATATATATATACAATAATATTGTAATAATATTGTATATATATATATATATATATATATATATATATATATATATATACACAAGTAAATTATTTTGAAAAAAAAAGTTTTACTTAAATTTTATCGTAATATCTGTAAAGATAATATATAATATATAACGATGCTTCGGGCAATAAGCGTGTAATCGTAAAATTCAAATGTAACCGGAAAAATAATTCACATCGTATGCGGTACATCCCTGCTATGAAACGGAATATTAAAGTTAATGATTTATCAAATTATAGCTTTTGTTGAAATATATGCAATTGAAAAGCATATGATGAAACATAGGTAAATACATTACTATTTGGAAATGTGTAATATAAAATTATCACATAAATAATATGTATATATACTGAATGAAATGTCTATATTAAATTTAACATAATCGATTATGGAAATGTATCGTATCGACTTTTTATGGACTATTAGATGTACTCTTAACCATAATCTTACCTGATGGTAAGTACTGATGCAGTCTAAGATTAAACACGCTTACTTAGAAGAAGCCGGCGGTTAATTTTCGCTGGCTTAAAATTGTCGGTCAATTTTGAGACATATTTTGTTATTTCATGGGCAAAGACATACAACTAAGTTGTTAATTGTTTATCTAAATTTTATCTCCATTTCCCATGAATTACATATTTGTGACTTACTTCAACCTTCAAACCTTCTCCTCAAAAAAAAAAAAGAGGTGCGGAGGCCTTTAGCCCAGCAGTGGGACATTCACAGGCTGTTACGGTTACGGAGGTTACTTCAATGTAAATGAATCTTTTGATGAGTTTTCGATTTTAAAATAAATAAATATTAGGAACGGACGTGATACAAATGCATTACTCTTGTTATTTTACAAGCCAATATCATCTTTTAATAACAGACGAGGTTAGTAACGTGAGTGGGTCACGTCGAAGATAGGTAAGATGTGACGCAAATATATTTCTTTAAACGTCTCAGAGCTCTTGATTATGTGATTTATACAACTTCAATATAAGTGTATGTTAGTTATGATTGAAATCTGGATAACCATACTGTATATATTAATCTATTTAACAACACATCGTTTTAGTAAGGCTATGTGAAATATTGACGGAATATGTAATGTTCTTTGCTGCATTGCGATTTAAACAGTATTTTACGGCTGAAATATCTAAAATTACAGAATTAAATTAATATTGTATAAGTATCCTTATAGGGCAGAATTTTTTTCTAATCATAAATAAGGTTTGGAGTTTATTCCACCACGGAGCTTCAGTGTAATATGGAGAAAATGATGCTGAATGACTTCCAACAATTGTAATCAATCTACTAAGGCCATCACAGCCCTAATAAAGATATTGTAATATAAGTATCTGGTGCTTATGACACCGTCCTCGTGAAAGTCGGTTTTATTACGATATATTAAAAAAATGCATCATCATGATATGCAGGTCTTTTAAACGTTGCTTCAAGCTGAACCTAATCTATCTATTAAAACCGCAAGAAAATAGTTCAATAGTTTCGGAGATTAGCGTGTACATACCGACAGATAGATAAAGAATATGCATTTTTTGTTGTTTTAGTTTTTATCGCCCATACTATTGTTTTTTGATAAATTCAATGTACAGGCACAATTTCTACTTGATTATATGTAAATATATATGTCTATAGGCGGTAGTGACTACTTACCATCAGATGGCCCATTTGCCTGTCTGCCTACATATTTCATAAGAAAGATAATTTAAGTAAAAAAGAAACAAATATTTCAAGTGGTTGCAACGTCACTACAATTTTCTTATGATAAATGATTGGCTATTAGGTGGCGGTTTCTAATTATGCTTGTCAATTATTTACTTGTCTGCGAGATACGGAAATGAATTTTGCAGAAAATTAAAAGCAGACATAGCATCAATTTCATATTATAATCATATTGTATTTACGCAGAAATATTCTATTAATTTCATACTGTTTAAAACTAAAAATATTCAATGCAAACCAAACATATTTTCCATGGTATATACCAAAATGTGTGTAGTAAATTGCTTTCCAACGAACGTGATGTAATCAAGTTAACCTTTCTTATAACTGGGGAATATTATCTTTTAGTGGGTGAAGCGTCTGTAAAGTGGAATTGGTCACGTATTATAGACACTTTTTACATTGATGATTTTTACAGGCTGACATTTTAATCGTTATTAAACTATGTTTGTTTATGCGATACTGAACTTGATTCTCGAGTAAAATATTTAAATAGAAAAATTAAACCACTTGGCTATGTCGAAATAAACGGTGTTTTCTTTCACCAGTCTTTTCAATGTTGTGGTGTTTATATCGAAACTTGGTGGTAGATTTTTGCAGTCAACAAGAAAATCTGACGCTTCTATAATAAGTGAAGATTGGACTATTGTATATGTAGTTAAATTTAGTTAAGCATTCAAAAAAGGTATTTTGTTTTGTATACTAAGAACCATTAAATGCTTGCATGTTGAGCCTAAGCTGAGCCTGTTTCCTACAAAGGAAATGAGTTTGGAGTTTATCCTAATACGCAGCTCAGGTGCGGATTAGTGGATATACATGTACTTCGTCTAGTGACTGGAATATAGATATAGATTAAAAGGTTACAATTCAGATCGGGCTTGTCAAAGTTATTGGGTTTTTCTGTTAAGAAATTCTTAGTAGCATTCTGGAGAGAAGTTGCCAGTGCTACAACCTCGAGTTTTGGAAAGCACGTCATTAGGAGTCTACTGATTGCACTTTCATTACTGTAAGAGTTATATCAGTTTGTTAGCTTACAACATACGGAGTAACAAAACTGCAACAAAATGACTGGACAGCACTGACTTGACTTTTAACCATTACTTTAGAAATTCAATGCATATTTTCGTAGTAACTATATTGTAAGGTACGTAGTAAATATATTTTCAATGGTGGCAGGGCTTTGTTCAAGCTCTGCTGGGTAGGTACCACCCACTCATCATATATTCTACCGCAAAACAGCAGTACTTGGTATTGTTGTGTTCCGGTTTGAAGGGTGAGTGAGCCAGTGTAATTGCAGATACAAGGGACATATCGTCTTAGTTCCCAAGGTTGGTGGCGCATTGACTATGTAAGCGATGGTTAATATTTCTTACAATGCCAATGTCTGGCGGGCGTCAACGAGCGTTGGTAACCACTTACCATCAGGTGGCCCATATACTCGTCCACCTATGCTACATAAAAAAGGAAGTATAAGCAAAGTAGCATAACGTTCCTCTTGCCTGTAATTGGTTCACCCACACTTCAACTAAAACTTTATCAGGCGAAATATTTTTGCTGCTCGGTAAAATAAAGGCTGTGTGAGTGATATTTGCTCAAACTAGCTTATCTTTTTCGTAAAGTCAGAATTGTTCTGTATCCTGAACTGGTTTATTTATGGACTTATATCATAAAGGATAATATTTATGAAAGAAAATAGCCGATAGAAATTTTAGCTTTTGGATTCACGCCAACTACTTAGTTCTATATAAATGTATTATTTTATCAATACTTCATGGGATGAATCGCTTAGTGTATTCGCGTTTGATATAAAAATTTATAAGTCTATTGTTTTTTTTTATTACAATAAGTTAAGCACATTTGCATTGTTATGTTACATGATTTATTTGAATGAAAAACTATCAAAATTGTAAGTCCTACTGTAAAGAACCGGCTAGAATTGGCTTATTTTATCAATACTTCATGGGATGAATCGCTTAGTGTATTCGCGTTTGATATAAAAATTTATAAGTCTATTGTTTTTTTTTATTACATTAAGTTAAGCATATTTGCATTGTTATGTTACATGATTTATTTGAATGAAAAACTATCAAAATTGTAAGTCCTACTGTAAAGAACCGGCTAGAATTGGCTTATTTTATCAATACTTCATGGGATGAATCGCTTAGTGTATTCGCGTTTGATATAAAAATTTATAAGTCTATTGTTTTTTTTTTATTACATTAAGTTAAGCATATTTGCATTGTTATGTTACATGATTTATTTGAATGAAAAACTATCAAAATTGTAAGTCCTACTGTAAAGAACCGGCTAGAATTGGCTTATTTTATCAATACTTCATGGGATGAATCGCTTAGTGTATTCGCGTTTGATATGAAAATTTATAAGTCTATTGTTTTTTTTTATTACATTAAGTTAAGCACATTTACATTGTTATGTTACATGATTTATTTGAATGAAAAACTATCAAAATTGTTAGTCCTACTGTAAAGAACCGGCTAGAATTGGCTTATTTTATCAATACTTCATGGGATGAATCGCTTAGTGTATTCGCGTTTGATATAAAAATTTATAAGTCTATTGTTTTTTTTATTACATTAAGTTAAGCACATTTGCATTGTTATGTTACATAATTTATTTGAATGAAAAACTATCAAAATTGTAAGTCCTACTGTAAAGAACCGGCTAGAATTGGCTTATTTTATCAATACTTCATGGGATGAATCGCTTAGTGTATTCGCGTTTGATATAAAAATTTATAAGTCTATTGTTTTTTTTATTACATTAAGTTAAGCACATTTGCATTGTTATGTTACATAATTTATTTGAATGAAAAACTATCAAAATTGTAAGTCCTACTGTAAAGAACCGGCTAGAATTGGCTTATTTTATCAATACTTCATGGGATGAATCGCTTAGTGTATTCGCGTTTGATATGAAAATTTATAAGTCTATTGTTTTTTTTTATTACATTAAGTTAAGCACATTTACATTGTTATGTTACATGATTTATTTGAATGAAAAACTATCAAAATTGTAAGTCCTACTGTAAAGAACCGGCTAGAATTGGCTTATTTTATCAATACTTCATGGGATGAATCGCTTAGTGTATTCGCGTTTGATATAAAAATTTATAAGTCTATTGTTTTTTTTTTATTACATTAAGTTAAGCATATTTGCATTGTTATGTTACATGATTTATTTGAATGAAAAACTATCAAAATTGTAAGTCCTACTGTAAAGAACCGGCTAGAATTGGCTTATTTTATCAATACTTCATGGGATGAATCGCTTAGTGTATTCGCGTTTGATATAAAAATTTATAAGTCTATTGTTTTTTTTATTACATTAAGTTAAGCACATTTGCATTGTTATGTTACATAATTTATTTGAATGAAAAACTATCAAAATTGTAAGTCCTACTGTAAAGAACCGGCTAGAATTGGCTTATTTTATCAATACTTCATGGGATGAATCGCTTAGTGTATTCGCGTTTGATATGAAAATTTATAAGTCTATTGTTTTTTTTATTACATTAAGTTAAGCACATTTACATTGTTATGTTACATGATTTATTTGAATGAAAAACTATCAAAATTGTTAGTCCTACTGTAAAGAACCGGCTAGAATTGGCTTATTTTATCAATACTTCATGGGATGAATCGCTTAGTGTATTCGCGTTTGATATAAAAATTTATAAGTCTATTGGTTTTTTTTTATTACATTAAGTTAAGCATATTTGCATTGTTATGTTACATGATTTATTTGAATGAAAAACTATCAAAATTGTAAGTCCTACTGTAAAGAACCGGCTAGAATTGGCTTATTTTATCAATACTTCATGGGATGAATCGCTTAGTGTATTCGCGTTTGATATAAAAATTTATAAGTCTATTGTTTTTTTTTTTATTACATTAAGTTAAGCATATTTGCATTGTTATGTTACATGATTTATTTGAATGAAAAACTATCAAAATTGTAAGTCCTACTGTAAAGAACCGGCTAGAATTGGCTTATTTTATCAATACTTCATGGGATGAATCGCTTAGTGTATTCGCGTTTGATATAAAAATTTATAAGTCTATTGTTTTTTTTTTATTACATTAAGTTAAGCACATTTGCATTGTTATGTTACATGATTTATTTGAATGAAAAACTATCAAAATTGTAAGTCCTACTGTAAAGAACCGGCTAGAAATTGTTACTCTTTTCCTAGAATGAATATGAATATGAATAGAATATGCATAGTTTATAACTAAATAGTAAATAAAATACATTAAAACAAATTAAGGTTTCGTATTACATAAAAATATCAATTTGTTTTTAAATAAAATAAAAATGGTCGTACTAATCCATTATTCATTATGCTTTTTGTTTACAGACGAAATAAATTTTAGCCAAAACAGGACAAATTAGAATTGTAATTTTATGCTTTTTAAATCCAGGTGAATTACGAAATAATATATTCTTCAGAACATTTCATTGTTGATATTTTCGAGTTTTCGTCGTCGAAAAATAATTGAAAGGCGGTCGTAATGATCGAAACGCGTGACTTTTATAACGAAATGATTCATCGCATATTGAAATATCGTATTTAATATATTATTGTGTTATAATCGAAATAAATTACGATGAACTCGGAAGGTGAAAAAAAAATTCTTTGAATAAAATAATTGATAGGTATATAAAAATATATAATGAAAATACAAATATAATTTAATTAAAAAATAAAACATAAATTAAAATGACGTGTTATGAAATTAAAAATAAATATCTCACTACTAAGTAAAACTTTTGAGCGCAACAACTTAGAAAATAATATATACATTGTTAACTGTATAATTTAACCTTCGTGATGTACGTTATCCCTCTTATATATCTGGGGGTACGGCAGTGCCCCTGCCAAGTCTCGCACGACCGAAACATCCTTTTCCCGAAGCCATTCAGGCAATTTGGAACCCCTGTAACTTCGTTGTGAACAAAGCTAGAATCCTGAATTTTCAATAACCAAAAAGACTTACTATGACTATGCTTTTAAATTACATAATATTTAATTTGTTTAAATAAGTTTATGAGCCAGTTATAGTACGCTTATATTGTCAGTCACTCACCGATCATCAATATTTTAAGGAACTTCTAGAAGACACAACCTTAAAAAAACGCATAAAATTAACTATACAAAAATATGAAAGAAAATAACATGATAAAATTTATGTTGCAATGTCTGTAACAGTACCAATTACGTTAACACGGTTGTACTTTTATTGTATAATATTTAAGTCGTTCATTTTCATGTCTTCCTAATTTCAATCGCTTCGCGTACATAAAAGCTGTACTAAAGACATTTGGATCACGAAACTCAATCCAGTGGTTTGTTCCCGAGTTTGATAGGTTAGATTAAGGTGAAAATAATTATAAAGAGATAAGATTTGATTTTTTTTTTAGGTACTCGTAGTACCTACCTGTAATTACTCGGTAGTTACTCATATTTTTTAATCTTACATCATTTTGTCTTAAAAAAATCATAAAATAAAATAAATAAATAAAAAATTATTATACTTTTATAAAATTTTTCATATTCCCTTTTTTTACAATATATTGAGCTGTGAACGGCCCATCTGTCCTACGGGAAAGTGGCCGTCACCATCAATTGACATTAGTGCCGGAAGAAATATTAACCATTCTACACATAACCAATGTGCCACTAAACTTGGAAACTAAAATGTTATGTCCCTTGTACTTGTAGTTATACTGGCTCACTCACCCTTCCAACCGGAACACATACTACGTATTGCTGTGTGGTGGTAGAAAATTTGATGAGTGGGCGGTACCTACCCCGAATTCCTAACGATTATGCAGAACCCTAAAGATTATTCCGAATGGTGATTTACATTTGAAAACACAATATTTGTGCTGACGGCACTAGAATTGAAAATTAATCAATTTTCAATTAAGTTTTAAGTAATAAAAGCTATGATTGTTAATATATTGATAAAAAATCACTGTCCTGCAAAATTCGTTCCACATCGGCTTTTTGACGGTTAATTTGTAAATTTCATCACAACGCTCATTGATCTCAAATTGATGCAGGCAGGTATAATACACGAACACCTATGATTTTAGTTGATGAAAACACAATATTGAGCCACGAAACTAATATATATTTTACCCAATAACAGGTAGTTGCGAAAATATTTTTCACGTGGCTTGATGTATTTGACATATAAATATTAATAAAGAATTAAAAAATTAAAACGAGAATAATTCTATTATCTGCCTTTTATTAAAAAAAAACATAAGTGCACAGCGTAATATTCGAAAAAAATATATATATTTATATATTTCGTATTAATTGTATACTAATTTCCGCACGCGACTTCGCCCACGATTAAAGAGGGGAGCGGGCAGGTGTTAAGTAGTCTGCAAAATTTCATGCAAACAAACAAACTCACTTTCTCATTTAAAATATTAACAATAGATAATACGTGTAAATAAGCGTCTTTCGGTAATCGAAAGACGTAAACCGTGTGCAGTGTGTTCAAAGTGTCTTAATAGATATTGCGCTTTTTAAAATATCCCTATAAATTTAATTTATAAAACTAGCTCAAAAGCGGTTTACATCTGAATACAATTTTTATTTCACAAAATAGACAAATTATAAAATTTTGTTTGTTGTTTTATCGAAAAATTACTAAAGCGGTGATGGTACTCAGACATTTTATCTAAAAATATTATAATCCTAAAAAAATTATAATCCTAAAAAATTAAACACAATCCCGCTTAAAAGCAAAACACGAATCAATTATGACCCACACAATTAAGTAACTTAGTATTGAGCGGACGAAGATCGGTATATCACTGATATGAGTTATGGTGAACCGTCAGATGATTTGTAAGAATGGCAGGAAATAGGTCGAGCTCAGGAAAAAAAATATAAGGAAAATGGCGAACTAATATTTGTAATCAGCGTTGCGTTTCGTAAACAAAATAGTATATCCATCACTGAAACAGATCGATCAATATACGATCTGGTAGTAAAAACTTGGCTTGATTAATTGAAGCGGACTATTTAATAATATCCTGGGACATTATTATTCACACACGGCCATCTGATCCCAAATTAAGCAGAGCTTGTACTATGGAAACCAGACAACTGATATACTATATATACTATTTTTCTTTTGTAAATACACACTTATATAGATAATTACACCTAGACTCGGGACAAACAGACATGTTCATGCACACAAATGTCTGTCCTGGGTGGGACTCGAACCCACAACCTTCGGCACGAAAGGCCTATCTACAAAACACGCCAACCTGCTCGTCAGCCGCCGTCATTTGCCGATAAACACAAAAAGCAATACTTATTATTGTTGTGTGGCGGTTTGGAAGGTAAGGAGAGTTTACAGGCAAACGGTATAATATAGTTCTCAAGACTGGTGGTACATTGGAGATGTGCGGCATGATTAATTTTTTTTTTCTGCCAATGTCTATGAGCGATGAGCAACTTTTGAACAACAATGAAAAAAAATGTTCTGGTGACTCTGATTATTTTGTAATAGTATTTTTCAAAGTGACGCATTTGAATTGTTTTTTTTTTGCCATTAAATTTTGCCTGGGGTAAAAATGATATTTGACGTAATCTTTGTCTAGGCGACATATCGCTTGTAGGATAATTAGTGACAATCTTTGAGCAGTTTTGATCTTTGTCAGTTGTAACCTAATGACGTAATTTTATCTCTAGGTAATAAAAGCTTAATTGGGTGACTTCATATATGTTGGATGTTTGATTACGACCTTTGCCTATTATTTATCAGCATCTATAAAAGCTTTGAAAAGATGGACAAAAAAAATTTAATATATCTTATTATTTTAATACAAACCGTTTTTTTTCGCTCGCATTGTTGCTTTTTTTTTATTAACATGTGCTTTTAGCCATATGATGATGAGTACAAAGTATTATTTGTTGCTCATATAAATATTTAAAAATTTGAAAGTTAAAATAAATTAATTGCAGTATTTTTCGCATATTTCAAAATAATTTAATTTATTCATATTTCGTTTAAAAACACGTGTTATTCATAAAACAATGAAATTTTGATTATTTCATTGTTTTATGAGCTAATATTTGTTTTAGTTTATTAGTCGAATGATTGCTGTGTATATTAAAAATCTGCTTTAATGATTTTGTTGTAAATTATAAACACATGGTTTTTTTTTTTTTTTATAGAATAGGAAGGCGGGCGAGCATATGGGCCACCTGATGGTAAGTGATCACCAACGCTCTTAGACATTGGCATTGTAAGAAATGTCAACCATCGCTTACATATCCAATGCGCCACCAACCTTGGGAACTAAGATTTTATGTCCCTTGTGCCTGTAATTACACTGGCTCACTCACCCTTCAAACCGGAACACAACAATATCAAGTATTGCTGTTTTGCGGTAGAATATCTGATGAGTGGGTGGTACCTACCCAGACGAGCTTGCACAAAGCCCTACCACCAGTGGTGTCAGGGTTCGAATCCATGGTCGAGCCATTAAAAATTTTAGATTTTCTATATAAAATAAACTCAATAACAACCCGAAATGGGTAGTTTGGCACTGTGTACGATGCCTGGGAAAACTCGTAAATTTTTTTGTCCTCAACATTAAATTTCTTTAGTCATGTCGTATTTTGAGAATAAACGAGAAGAAAGTGTACCTGTGTTTATGCACTCACTTGTGCATTTAATTTAAACCTATAAACTTTTTTCCGAGTCAATTATTATCTCAATAATTATGCTTATTTTCTATACGACTATGGGAGTACAGTAAGTTCTCATCTATTAAAACGATGCTTGTTTGCGTTTGCCCGATTTAATGGTACTATTTCATTATTTCTATTTTATTTATTTTTAAGATATTCAGTAAATTAAACGTGCTTCTCTTATCATACTCATGTTACCTAAAAATCTGTTAATGAAGAATATGAATTTTCTGTAAGTTTTAATAGTCCACACTCGTCTAGCTTCATCGTGAATGCTCCACTTTCAAATGCACTCAGCAAGCTTTCAACTTGACCATCTCTAACATCGACCATTTCAAAGCAATTTGCGTTTACGACGTAAAGGTCACCGGACTATCATACTCTTATTTGTTCGCTTAATAAAATATCTCAGGTCCTTCCAAATTTATTAGCCAATAAAGCTGTTACTCTTCCCATAACCAATTTAATCTGTAGCCCTTTGATGGGCACTCGATTCGCAATAAAAGGGATTAAGGACAAGTGCCTGGAGATGTATCCGTAATACTCTGATGTCATTATATTATCTGTTTCAACATGTGCTTCTGACGGAATTAACCTCCTTCAATATGATGAGTTTTGTTGCCAGTTCGATAAATTAAAAACGTAAAGTTAATAAGATTTAATAAAAATAATTAATGATTCGAAATTTGAAAAAAAATTTAAAATATTATAAATTTAATGCAAGCAGATAAAGGTTGATATAAATTGTTTTAACGTATGCACTTTAATGTTAGTTCTCTTTCAAAATTTTTTGGCCTTGAGTTTGGCCGCTTTGCCCGAAATCGGTCTGGAGGATATTATTATTATTATTATTATATAACTTAATATATATTTATGTTATAAAATTAAAATAAAATAAAATATACCTAAGTATTTTTTATAACTATTAATACAGCCTTGGGAGATTAAAATAAAATTTATTTTTTAAAAAAATATTTATGAACATAATAATCTCGGGCAATAAAGGACTCATCAAGCGAAACAAAGATCAGGCTAACTTAGTCAGGCTAATTAAATAACTTATATTAGGGATACCTAGTCCTCTCCCTTTAACTAGAAATAATAGAAAACCACCAGAAACATCACCAAGACAAATCACAAATATTACAAATTCACGTAAAATTTTTTTTTAAGTAGCGTAATGTAATTCAGTGTATTTTTATGTGTGTGTATTGAGAACAAAGAAAAAATAAGTTTTAATCAATGCATGTAACAATGAAAGTTACGTTCATATTATATATTATTAGAGATATATTAAAGTATAAGTCTTTATTATATAATGGGACGACATAGTTTTCATTTTGGCCAAATTAAATCTTTACAGTTTATTAAACCGGGGCTTCGTATCAATGGGTATTGTTTTCCTACATCAATTTATACTATAAATGATGAAAAGGTAAATAATTAAGAACTTGATAAATTGAAACAAATAGTTAATTAACTGCGACGGTCGAGGTGTGTAAAATTATTTATTATACCCGGGTCAATATCACACGGGTGAAAATAATCAACTATTACTGGTGGTAGGGCTTTGTGCAAGCTCCTCTGGGTAAGTCCACTCATCAGATATTCTACCGCAAAACAGCAATACCATATATTGTTGTGTTCCGGTTTGAAGGGTGAGTGAGCCAGTGTAATTACAGGCACAAGGGACATAAAATCTTAGTTCCCAAGGTTGGTGGCGCATTGGCTATAAGCGATGGTTGACATTTCTTACAATGCCAATGTCTAAGGGCGTTGGTGACCACTTACCATCAGGTGGCCCATATGCTCGTCAGCCTTCCTACTGTATAAAAAAAGTATATAATAGTTCTGGGTTGGCTATATTTATAAATAAGTAGCTAGTAAAACCCTGCAGACGTTCTCGAGCCATTGCATGTATTTGATATATTTATGCTTACTTTCATGGTGATTGGTGAATAGAGTGGAAGTCTATGAATCTCAAATAAAAGTACTAGCAATTTTTTATATATAAGAAACTAGAATTCACCCGCGTGCTAGAGGACGGTTATTAGGTAAAAAGGGTAGCCTATGTCCATCTACGGAGTT
The DNA here is from genome assembly GCF_905147045.1 of Nymphalis io. Taxonomy (NCBI): domain Eukaryota; kingdom Metazoa; phylum Arthropoda; class Insecta; order Lepidoptera; family Nymphalidae; genus Nymphalis; species Nymphalis io. Next base: position 6,831,680 of record NC_065910.1, on the reverse strand, counting down.
CAATCTTGCTTTATACAAATTATAAAAATCGCTTTAGTGGCTTTTTGTTAGCCTTGAAACGGTAACAGAGAGACAAAGTTACTTTCTTATTTATCTTCTTCTTCTTCGAGTGCCACTCCGACTAGCGAAGGTTGTCAGTCAGCTTTAAATACTCCTTCTTGTTCTTTGCGAGGCGAAAGAGTTCGGCAGCACTCCCGATTCCCGTCCATTCACGGACGTTGCACAGCCAAGACTTTTTTCTGCGCCCAACAGCTCTCCTTCCGTCAACTTTTTCCATCATAATCAGTTGTAAAAGTTCATATCTTTCATGCCTAAGCACGTTTCCGAGATATGCAACTTTTCTCTTCTTGACAGTCTCCAAAAGTTGCCGTTTTTGGTTGACGCGTCGCAGAACTTCCACGTTCGAGACCTTTTTAGTGCAACTAATAGCCAACATACGTCTATAAGCCCACATCTCGAAAGCTTCTATACGTTTTTTGAGGTCTTCTTTAATTGTCCACGCCTCGCATCCATAAAGAAGTATAGGCCAGAAGTAACAATGTAGGAGTCGTATGCGCACAGGGATCTTAAGTCTGCGATTGCAGAGTACTTTTTTCAACGTGCAGAAGGCATTTCGAGCTATTTCGATGAGAGTCTTTACCTCCTGTTCACAGCTCCAGGTGTCATTAAGCCATGTCCCCAGATATTTGTACTTGCGCACCCTCTCAATTTTTTGGTCTGCTACAATGATAGCAATGTCATCGAAGCTATGTTTAGATAACACCATGATCTTCGTTTTTGATAGGTTCATCCTCAGACCAGCGTTTTCACTGCACTCATTAACACGGCTCATAATTAATTGCAGCTCTTCAGGAGATGATGCTATTAGGACTGTATCGTCAGCGTATCTGATGTTGTTAATATACCGGCCATTTATTTTGACTCCACACTCTTGGCCTTCAATTGCTTCTGCTATTATTTGTTCCGAGTACAAATTAAATAGCGTGGGTGATAATATACAGCCCTGTCGGACTTCTCTCTTTATTTCTACCTCATCAGTCTCCTCATTGTCAACTCGTACAGTAGCCTTCTGGTTCCGATACAGATTCTGGATAATACGTACATCTTTGTCATCTAAGCCAAAATTATGTAATATTTCAATTAAACGGTCGTGCAGTACTCTGTCAAAGGCTTTTTCGTAATCGATGAAACAAAGGAAAACGTCTTGTTGCATGTCTCTGCATTTTTGTACGAGAACCTGCATTGCAAAAAGAGCCTCTCTCGTGCCCACTCCTATTCGAAAGCCAAACTGACTATCTGCGCGATGTTCGTCACATTTAGCTCTTATTCGCTCGTGGATGATATTCAGAAATAGTTTCAATACTTGGCTCATAAGGCTAATTGTTCGAAACTCTTCGCACCTTCTTGCGTTGGTCTTCTTAGGAAGCGTAATAAAAGTTAAGGTTAGCCAGTCTTTGGGTAAGTGGCCAGAGTCGATTACCAAGTTAAAGAATTTAACCAGGAATTTTTGTCTTCAATAAGTTTGAGTACCTCTATGTGAACATTTTCCGGTCCGGTTGATTTTCCCGTTTTAGCTTTTTTAAGAGCGTTAGTGACTTCATTTTTCAGGATAGGATATCCCTCATTTGAATCAAAATTTACCGCTATGCTTCGAAAATCGTCGGCAAACATTGATGAAATGTATTGTTCCCATAGATGTATTTTTCCTGATATATCTAATATGGGAATATTATTTTCGTCCGTAAGTTGATGAGTGGTCTTTTTGTGTCCTACCAAAGATTTTATTTCCTTATGCAGGTTAAATGCATCATGTTTAGCATAAAGGTCCTCCACAAAATCACACTTGCACTGATACCAAGCATCTCTAGCATAACGAACTTATCTTATTTATAATATTAGTAAATATAAAGGTGCGTTCAGATTAATATCAACATAAAATGTCATAGAAAATCCTTCGAGAACCTTGTTTTATATATATGGACGTTTTACGTTATACAAAACACCACAATCGATTCTATTGTAGATTGTTTCATGAAAATTTTGATAGAAAAAAATTGACACGCGTCAAGATTATCACAAACGGGTCACGTAGCGAGCGTAATTTTGAAGACAGTAGAGGGCACTGCGCCAGAGGCACTGTCCTCTTTAGCGATGTTTGAATATTGTATACTCGTAATTACGTGATCTTAATATAGTATTTTTTTTTATTGGCAACGGTTAATTTTTTTTATTATTATTTTATTATTCTTATGAATTATTCTTTAAAAAATTTTAATATTCCATATTCCGAGATGGCTTAGTTTTTTAGTTAGTGTATGTAGGTAAACAGGCTACCAGATTGTTATGCTCAGAAAACAAAAAAAAAATTGTGGGTGTGCCATCGTGGTATTCACAGTAATTGTATAATGTGTAAACATATGAGCTCTCAATCTTAGCTAGCCCCTATCGTGTACTGAACTCACGCGCACATTAACGCATTTTCAATAACAAATCTTAAGCTGATGTCATCTGACGCTCGAAGTCTCAGGTAGCCGTGTACCGAGTACCGAGTACTGAGCCTGAATTATGCACATCAAAAATAAAATAAATTTTAATTATTGTTAAGAACATAGTAACGATATTACTTTTTTACGTGAAAATGTAAATAAACATAAATGTCACGTGATCAGCGTATTCAAAAGAACAGGCGCCAGATAGTAGAAATTCTAATCCAATATGAAAACTAGTCTAGAAAGCAAAAATCCTTAAAATCCGTCTCAAAATCAATCACCGCACGAGATATAAGTGGATAGTAATCCCCAAAACCAGGTTCCTCAGCGACCCTTATCTTTCAAAGTTATCCTCTGCATATAAAGGGCTCAAATCCGATCGAGAAAAAATTATATTTCATTTTTATCACAAAACCAGTTTCTGTTTCTATGAGACACGATATATTTAGCTGTAACGCAACGAAACTCAAGTAAGATTTAACGGTTACTTATATATTAGTCTTTCAATAGTCTTGGCTTAGCGAAGCAACCTTCTGTCCGTTCATTAATTGCCTTTGATGAAGTCTGGAGCCGATAAAAATCTATAACGTTGTTCTGATAAATGAAACTGTCAAAAACAGTTGACGTCAAGAACATACAAAATTACTTTGTCAATACTAATTCTGATTATATAAAAGTTGTTTTTAATAAGGCTGTATAATTTTTCTGAAGTGAAATGTATTGATATTATTCGAAAACTAATTAGGTTTTTTGAATAATATTATATGACATAAAGGCAGAAATCAATTTTAAAAAATTTAGCAAAGAATAGCTGTTTGATTAGAGGCAGTTTATCAGTTTTACAGCAGTACTTGGTATTGTTGTGTCCCGGTTTGAAGTGTGAGTGAGCCAGTGCAATTACAGGCACAAGGGACATAGCATCTTAATTCAGATATAAGCGATGGTTAAAATTTCTTACAATGCCAATGTCTATGGGCGGTGGTGACCATTTATCATCAGGTGGCCCATTTGCTCATCCGCCTAACTATTCCACAAAAGAAAAAAACTAAATATAATTGTTGAATTTAATTGTATATGACATAATAATATGATTTTAGAAGATAATTTCCAGATTAAAAAATAGTTCAGAAGATAATTCAATTAATGTTTGTTTACGCAAAGGCGCATTTAACAGGTATTTTAATAAAGATACAACATAATCACATTATTACGCTACCCTGTTGTACAATACAACAGACAAGCTTACACAGTTAGGCGTGTGCAAATGTAATAAAAACAATAACTCACAAAAGCTCTGAAGCGCTTGAATAACTGGAAATATGATTAATTTGTTAACTTTTCATTTGGAAGTAAATGTCCGCGTTTTAATGTAGCCAAAATTCAACTGTATTTTTTAAGAAAAATGCTTGGGTATTTGGTATACATACTTGTATCATCTTCATAATAAGTTACAATTTTTACTCCAGTCGACTTTCGTTTGACGCAAAAATAATGTAATATTAATGTAATAATGTCAAATTGTATAATGAACTCATAATTAAATTTTACTTTACTATAATTATTATAACGATTGAGTGATGTAGCTTAATACATTATTTATCGAAAGCTTAGCCTAGTGGCTAGTTTGTCAGGCTTCAGATCCCGAGATCCCAATTTCAAAATTCAGGTCGAGCCAGTAAAAAATATTAAATTTTTTCGTCGTAAAATTCTCAGGATTATCCCGGAGTCAGGTATTTGGTAATATTTGGTTATAAAGCCATTAAAGTCTTGCCTCTTTCTGATCGCATCGGATATGTCGTCCCACAGATTATGAGATTGAGGGAACATAGTGCACTTGCGTTTGCTCACACACTTGTGTCCTGTAATATGTATAGAGCAGATGGCTATTTTCCCTGAGTATGCCCGCCGTGAGTGAAATGGGTCAAGCAGACCTCATCACCGCAAGCTTGTAATGTTATAAAAATTATAGTTTCGATTATCATAAAATAATAGTCATAATGATAATCACAATAATAATCATAATCTTCAAATTTTTGAAAATTCAAGTATATACAAAATAAAACTCTCATTTAATGTCTCAATTATTTAACCACAAATTTACTACAAAAATTTTGTACCACTAATAATTATAATAATTAACGAAATACATATAAATCGGCAGTTATGTGGATTTCTAGTTTGAAATAGACGTGTGAATTACGAACAAAAAAATTAATTTCACATAAAAACATTTATTTAGTAAATTGATATACGTTCTGACATAAATTGGCCAATTTCACTTAATAATTTTGATTGAAATGTTAAGTATATGGTAATTTTAATTTATTTTGTTGTGCAAATTTCGGTTTGAAATTAGCATTTTTGTAAGAAGAATTAATGTTGAAAAATACAGGCATATTTTAAAGTTTCGTATAAATATTAATATTTATGAATATGTGTGCCGAGATGGATCAGTGGTTGGAGAACTTGAGTCATAGCCGAAGATTGTGAACCCGGTCTGAAAGTTGTTATTTCAGAAATTTATCTCGTGCCCGATGAGTAGGAGAAGAAAGATGTCGTGAGAAAACCTGGTGAAAGTCATCAAACCGCATTGTAGCAGCGTGTATGCTCAACCGAAGAAGAGGCCCGTCTAGCAGAGGGACAGTTAAAGACTGTTGTAGTGTGTAACTGTGCTCCTCCCAACGCATATATACCCATACAATATAAAAGATTGATACATTTATTATTAATTTGTTAAAGTCCGTGCAGTTCCGTTTTATTATTCTTGGTCAAACAAACACGCGTTTTATTGATTGATTTTGATTATAATTTTATTGTCACTTCATATTCACTATAAAAAATATGTACATATGTTGCAATTTGACCGTCCAATAATATTTTTTACTCATTAAATATTTTTATCGATTGCTTCTTGCTGATTACTATATAATATTAAAGTTGTTTTGTAAAATATTTTTCATAAAAAATATTTTCATGTATGACGACATATTACATTTTCACAGAATGTTTAATGACTCAATTATAAGACCTCGTCCATAATGTTGTATTTGTTAGTTAGGCCTAACGCCATATTCACCTGACGCTATATTTGTATATAGCTTCATATATTATGTTCAAGTTTAGTTTTATTAGGTCAATATTTATAAATGATGTACAAAAATGTTGTTCATTCGAAGATAAAACGGATAAAAAAATACATGTAAAAACAAGCAGTTTTTGAATCGTAAATTTTCATCTTTCTAGTAAATGTTAAAGCTTCTCAAATGTTTATATGGATGAACATGTATATTTTAATGAATATTAGTGTTGCTAGCTTAGGTAACATACAAATAGGTTGTATTTTAAAAATAATTTAAATCTGAAACCAACATCTATAACAAACATTTTTCCAAAATCATGTAAATTTTCGTAGATGTTAAACGTAATTTTTTTAGATAAAAAAAGCCAGCTTGATCTAAATTTGAAATTAAATTGACGAATACGCTCAAATTTACGGCGTACTTATAAATAATGTGGTATTATAATTTATATCTATTTATATTTGGTGGACGGTGATCCTTAATCACATTATTTCGGTCGACATATTTGAAATTGCTATCTAAGGCCTTGTTTCGGGTTTTCCGAATAATAATATTCCAAATACATTAAATTTGCAAGTCAAGGCTTTTTCGCTATAATATAATTTATTTCGTATACGTTATATCAAAGTTACAACATAACGTTATTAATTTAAATATTTTTCACTCATAACGTGTTCGATATTTTGGAAAATTCAATCATTTGGTGCGGTATAGAACGAAACTATTTCGTTTAAAAATGTATGAAATCCCACGAGTTTGTTTTTTATCTATCTATTTATTAATTATATATGTATTTATATTTTACTGTATAATTCTTGCTAGAAAAGGTTTTATAAAAATACAACAAACTCGGGTCTTAGAGCTCTTAGACACATACTAATTGTCACCAAAGGATAAACTTTAGAAAATAATAACGCTAGATGATTCTCTCCTAACAGACTTGGGCTACGACAGCGATTCTCAAGAGAGATCGCGCAGCAAGCAACTTGGCCAGCAACTGCGCGATTATTATAGTGCATAAGTGCCCTCTGCTCTTGTTTTTGCGCGCACTATTCTCTCACTTTCATAATCACACGGGACAGAAAATCTAACCGGGAAGATTACAGGCGCAGCTTGCAGTATAAATTAAATCTTAACGGGCATAGGGGTTAAGCACTGCCAACTTCCGATCAGGTTCATAGTGAGAATTTCTCGACAGAAAACCTAACTGTTTATCGGCTATCTCAGGATTTGAATCCAGGACTTGGGACAAGATCTTAAAAATTGTGGCCTTATAAGGACACTTCTTATTTATTTATATTATTTTTTTGGCACGTGAAATCACCAAAATGAACTCGGATCCTTTCTTATATCTTTCGAGTCCAGAAACAACGAGGCAGAAAAATAAAATATATATCAGAGTACATCAATGTTAGTACCTTTACAGGCTGTTTTCATGTAAGTACAGGCACAAATAATAAAACAAACGAAGTTCCATGATTGATTAATCTGAAGTGTAGCAGCGTGGAATATACTTTTAATCTTTTTCCTTAAGAGAAAGGCTTCAAGTCGACAGTCGGCTATTATTCAATGTTCGGCTATTACTTTAAGAGATAGTTGACTATTTTAAATCACAAAGCGAAATTGCGGTATCATTTCTCAATTATTAAGAAAGAGATAAATTTTACATTGACACAACTTCGCTGTTTAAACAGACCAATTTGTACTTGTACCAAAATATTTACTTATCTTAAGCTTCTGATAAGCATCTATAATGATGTTTTTATTTTAACATTTTCATCTCCGATTGTGCCGCTTTGTGAAGGTAAGCTAAATATTTTATTTCTTCTACCCCTTATTTTTTCCCTGTTAAATCTATCTTTACAAAGGTAACGAGTTTAACTGCTGCGGGCGCTTTGAATAATGTCGCACTTTTTTCCTCTTTTATTTTATCAACATAATAATTCTTTATCAATATAATTTTTGTCTCTTTAAATGTAATTATTGAAATACATATATATAAATATAGGTAATTAGCATAGAAAAATTAGACACTTTCTGCAAAATTTTATTCGCGTCATTTTCTGAAAGATATTTTAAGTCGTCAGTCATCCAAATATTTGTTCTTTTTCTGCGGCATTAAGGAAACACCTTACAGATTTTCTTACGGTGTTTTCCTCCAACAACAAGAACGAAATTAATGAGCACGTAAATACTGGTATTTTCCAGCATTTTTGTTCGCAATCATCGGTTGTGTTCAATTCACTTGCCCATTTCAGCTCTTCCCTCCAATAAATGTATTTATTGTCGATTAGAATCATGTGTTGCGGCTTAAAAATGCCATATCTATATCGTACCAGTAATTTTTGTCATAGTGGATTTCATAACCAATAGTTGTTGGCGCCTTAAATTTTTTTTTTTTCATCCTTTTGCCCTCATTTTCATTGTACATTGTACAGTGTCCTGTCTCGTAATCTGTTAACGTATATCTATTTGAGAATCCTACTAATATTATAAACGCGAATGTTTGTATGGATGTTTGTTACTCTTTCACGCAAAAACTACTGATTGGATTTTAATTAAACTTTAAAATAATATAGCTCATACATCAGAGTAACATATATGCTATAATTTATACAGCTATTGATTAAATTTGCCAAAATATAACAATAAGTGTCACGTAAGTAGGAAAAAAATCTCCTCTTTGCGAGCCATTCTGGCGTGCGTGCTGAATAAATACTAAAATCCTACAAAAATAAAACTAAAAATATTGTATATACTGAAATATTGTAAGTCTACTCTTAGTGATTTTTTTAAGTTATACGCGGGTGGTTTCACCACGGGCCCAGCTGGTACAATAATATATCAAAACGGAAGTGACGAAGTGAGCGTATACAAACTTTTGGTGAAAATTAAGAAAAATATAGCGATTTTTCAAGGCCAATCTTTTTATTTTATAACAGTATTTTACCGTAATAAAGTCTAACTTGAATATAATAAATGTCCAACGCTTAAAAAGTATCAAAAATGAAATGAATTAGTTCCGAACAAAAATTCAACCTAAATTTATCTTTTCAGGTCATTTGTTTTACTAAAATTTTGTTCAACAAACTGAGAACATTTCAACAATCAATCTGTCTATTTTATTACAGTACTTAAAAAGTTAATCCGAAAAAATGAAAGATATTAGAAAAGTTCCTCTTCAAATCGATAAAGGAGAAGCACAAAAACAAAATTCGTTGGAGCTATTAAAAGACCTTGTTGATGAGTTTTCTGGCATTTTTCCTTTAATGTTCTTGAAACCGTTAAGTCATTAAGATAAACAGAAAGGCTACACTGCCTGTAAGAGATTGAATGAAAATCAAGTTGATAATGAGAATGACTTGCTGGTTTCTATAACTAAATAACTATCAGATTTTTATGTGTTTACAAAAGAAAAGTAGTATATGTAGTATATCAGTTGTCTAGTTTTCATAGTACATGCTCTGCTTAGTTTGGGATCAGATGGCCGTGTGTGAATAATGTTCCAGGATATTATTATTATTTTTCTATTTAACTAATTAAAATATAATATATACTTATTACAAAACCACTTTATATGATTTATTGCAAACAAATCCTTTGATTTATAGTAGAGTTATTGTTGAAGCTGTGACATGGTGATTATTTTATAAAAAATGGAAGACAGACGTGCATATAACCCACTTGAGAACATAATCAATCCTTAAATACCAAATTTAATATATATTGCGGTTGTTACTGCATTGACTCATTCTCTAAACCAGAACACAACAATACTAAGTATGTTGTTTTGTGGTAAAATATCTAATAAGTGGATATTGCTTACCCAGACGAGCATGCACAAAACCCTACCACCAAGTGACAGAATTTTGTAAGCAGATATTGCAACGTCAAATTTCATATATAGACTTATATCAAGTATACGAAATAAATATTGTAATACTTAAATACTCATATACTTTGACATGAGAGCTGCGACAAAAGGGATATGGTACAAAACAATACAGCCAGACTTAAGTCGCAAACCTTGGTTTATTGGTGCCAATATGAGTTGGTCTGAAATTGTAACAGCCTTGCGGCTTCGCTCCGGGCACATTCCACTGAATAGTTTTGCCTTCTTAATTGGTAAAGCGGTGTCATCTGCTTGTGCAGAATGCCATAAGAATGAGGATGTATACCATATATTAGCAGAATGTGTCCGAAATGAAGCAGAAAGAAATATTTTATTAATAAGATTTAATATTAATTTATTAGATATGGGAGCTTTTAACAGCATACTTGCCTATCCTGTCTCGGATCAGGCTAAAATGTATGTATATAGAGTAGTACAAGTAGGATTAAGACATAGAATTATTTAATTTTTGTTATTTATAGGTTGATTTTGTAAACTGATGTTTAGTTATTCCTATAGGGGTGGCATGATCACTCGGTGACCAAACCCCTCTTAAATAAAGATTAAAAAAAAAAAACTTAGATACTCGTATATAAGAGAACCTGATTGTCAACATACGTGACTATAATGCTTAGAGAATAAGTTTGAAATGTAGTGGAAAACTATGAAATGAAAACGCGATATATATTAAAAATATTTTATATTTCTAACAGATTTGCTTTTAGGATTTTTCATGTTTATTTTTAATTAGAAATGGCTCCGTTTTTCGACAGAGCAGATCAAATTGATCACGATTGATGTTTTTTTATTGCATAGCAACAAATGAATATTTTATAACTTGACGCAATTACGTATTTCTATAATTAATTAAATAATATAGAAAAAAGCAATTTATATGAGTACATAAATGAAAAATTTAATAAGTGCTGCACGCTTATTAATTCATATGCGTGATTCTTAAATGACTAATTTAAATTAATTTGCTACTTTAACTAATGAAATTAAAACTTTTTTTTATAATAATCAAAGGGAACATATGCAAACATTTGAATTGGAATTTTTATTGTAATTTATTACAAACCACATTAAATTTTAATTTATTTAATTAATTAAGTTTTTGATAAGGAATAACGCTTAAATCACGCTCTGATATGAAAGATGGGTAACTTTTATCTTTAAGAACTCTTTCACTGATACTGTGATGTTTTTTCAATACTGAAAATGGCTATTGATAATATAATGATCAGCTTGTCTAAACTACATACCTTTATTGATTTATGACTATATATATTATATACACTAGCACTCGCGTCATAATTTGGAATTTCCATGGACCTATTCATCTCTTTCTTAAAAAATGAAGGATTTTCATATAAAATTACATCCCCTTATCATCACTTACTATGTAAAAGGAAACTGAATGCGAATTTTCATGGTGCTAAATTCTAGTGCCAGTAGTTTGGACTTTGCGTTAATATGTCAGTCAGGTATTCTTTTATGTATATATATATATATATATATATATATATATATATATATATATATATATATATATATTACATTTTGTTGCGTAATTTTATTTTTCCATTTGTTTCCATAACAGCCTGTGAATGTCCCACTGCTGGGCTAAAGGCCTCATCTCCCTTTTTGAGGAGAAGGTTTACAGCTTATCACACCACACTGCTCCAGTGCGGGTTGGTGGAATAGATATGTGGCAGAATTTCATTGAAATTAGATACCCAGGTTTCCTAACGATGTTTTCCTTCACCGATTCTATTTATTTACTTATACATAATATGCAGTTGTATGGCCGAGTGAAACGTGAAACTTAACTAAAGATTGCGGTTCTTACCCACGCAAGCACCACTAATTTTCAGGTATTTGTGTTTAAAATTATCGTGGGGAATGCTGTAGTGTTTCGAATGAAATTCTTTCACACGTGTATCTATCGAACCGGCATTGAAGCAGAGTGGTGGAATAAGCTTCAACCCATCTTCTCAAAAATGTTACTTTATTTTTTACTTATACAAAATGTCCTCCAGATCGATTTCGGCTACGGCAGCCAATTTCAAGAGAGATTAGCCATCTACGCTGGAGATATTATAGAGCACAAGTGTGTGCGCAAACACAGGTGCACTCTCTATTCCCTAGCTCTCATAATTCAATGGGACGGCAATCCGACACGACCGGAAAGAGTTCAAGCGCAACGGCTTTACGTGCTTTCCGAGGTACGGGAATGTACACACTTCTAACTTCCAGACTCCGGGCCGCTACTGAAAATTTTCTGATAGAAAAACCCAATAAATTTTTATGTCAAGCCACTAGACCAACGAGGCAGTCTTAGACATACATGTTATATTTAGTTTATTGAAACTCAATTAAAATATGTCGTCACATATTTCTCTTATTCTTCGTAAATGTATAAATTATGTTAAAATGTATTACAAATAAATAACGAGGATGGAATTGAAAACCGTCTTATCATTTATTTCGAACAAACTCAACTTTATCTAAGTCGTTCTCGTTAAGAAAGCTCTTCTGAAACGCTACCAGTGTTAGAATGCTGATTTTACTGATAAAAATTGGCAAGATTTTTTTTATACAATTTTTCACACGTATTCTCAAAAGATAACGTAATGGTTCGTATCATTGGGTTAATGCTCTTATACTTTATGGTACAACTGTTCTAGCTCTCTCTAATATATAATAACAATACTTTGTATTATTGGGTTTCAATTTGGACAACATTGTTATAATAAATACTAAGGATGTGCCAAGTAACTATGATACATATAGCTTATACATTGTACATATATTTATTTGACATAGATCATAGTTAATACCTTATATCACCATTTTCCATTAGCGGAGATGACCCCATTATAATATAAGATTAATAGCTCTATTTGGATTCCATTTTTCTATTTACATATACGTATACTTTTATTCAATATTTTAAAACTAGTTTATAGTGTTTAGAATGTTAAATTAAAGTTTACGCAGGAAAATGAAAGGTAAGCTTTCAATCTCTTCTCTCTGCGGATATATATGACGGAATATCTATATATCTATTAGGCGGAAATCGTGTTAAAATATGGTGGGAGCCTATTAACGAGGAGTACACAGGAGGTTAATATAATGTAAGAAAACATCAAACAAGAAACACTTTATCAAGCTAATGAATAACTTTCTGTTACTCCAGTAAGATATCAAGGCTGGCTAAAAGGTTACTTTTACGGAAACCCAATTATGGAAGTCGTTTTTCTTAACAGTCGTAGCTTATTGTTGACGATACGAGAGATTGAAAAGATAGAACTTTAGGCGGTAAATTAAGCGTTCTTTTTCAGGAATGTCGATAATTGCTAGAAATTTCTAGTCACTTTTACTCACAATATGGTCTCCTAGTATATAGCAACTAGGTAAGGAATTAAATATTTGTTGTATTAAGCAATTATTTTAATTTAATTGATTATATATATAATAATAGAAAAATGGCGAAATTAATAAACTTCTATTCTTAAGTCCTTTAAAAACGGTATTTTCATGATGGAATATCAAAGAGAAAAGAAATAAAATTATATTTTAAGATACGAAATACGAAATCATTTTGTTATTTTACTTTTTTCAAATATTTTCTTCCCTTGTTAAGCACAATATTAAAAGCTATAAAAATCAAATCTATATGTAAATTTTGAAAACAGAATCACTAAATTAGACGGAAAAGAATCAGATCGGTCACGGCCAAGAACAATCATAACATTTCTATCGATTTTTGTAACATCCAGTCTAATACTTCATATTTTTTTACTATATTGAAAATCAAAAATGAGTATTCATATATTTTGCACTTCAGTCGAAACTATCTGAAATAATCTTATCGGTTATATTTAAAAGATTTGAATTATTTAAAAGGTAACACTTTATTTCTAATGATTATTAAGGCTTTTTTCGACACTTACCTGACTGCAATCCAAAACAGTATTAACACCTTACAGCAAAAATGTCACTTATCACTTCACTTCACTAAATACTTTAAAACTAACTTTTACAAAGTTTTTTCTTTCTAATCCACAAGTTCACGAACTTATATAAATTTATACCATTTATTTGAACCATAAAATTCAATCACTAAACTTTGAAATTTATTCACGATGTTTGTCTTCGAAGTTCACATTTCGTTTCACTTGGCGATCCACATTACCACGGGAGTGAATTAACACATCCACTCAGCTCGACACCCTGTGGTAGACTAACGTACATTCTACTACTGGGGTGGATTTTCTCTTGTGTGCGTGTGCAGCGTCCGTACATAACGTCTACACTGAAAATGTTTGGTTGATGTGTGAGTGATTTTAGAAGCTAGTGTCAGTGATTTCAGACGATTCTGCGCTACCCTGATAGTGCAAGATTATGGATGTGTTGGTTGCCGATCACCTCAAGCTGTGCATGTATTTGTGTCCAGTACTGCCGGGAAAAACGGATCGCTTGGCGCATGCTCGGATACGTATCAAAAGTAAAATCGTGTTTCGCGCTACTTAAATACTGATTTGAAGGGACAGATTATAAATCCTATGTAATATTGACAAAAGCTACTTACTCAGAGGTTTTTCGTTAGAGGTATTTTAAGAAAAAAGCTTTAGTGTCTTAATATTTGTATAAATTGAGTTATATTTTTTACTCTTGTTTGTTTAGGTACTTAAATTTGTAACTTTTTGTTTTTGCTGTTAATGAAATATATTTTTTATTATTATTATTATGTATAATTAATATGACAACAAATAAAAGTGGAATTGTTTAAAATTTTGTACTTTTTTTATTATTTCATAACCTTATATTAATAAAAATAAATAACTTACACTTTATTTGTGAAAATCAAAATAAAAAAAAATTAAAAATGAAATTTATAGCTTCGGATTGAGAATATTAAATCTTACAAAGAATTTAGCCGCTTTATTTTTAAACTTATATACTAACCGATGATCGTGGGTTCAAATCCGAGCAAGCACCACTAAATTTTCATGTACTTTATTTGTGATTATAATTCATCTCGTGCATGACGGTGAAGGGAAACATCGCGAAGAAATCTGCATGCGTCTAATTTTACTGAAATTCTGTCACATGTGTAGCGTGGTGTAATAAGCTCCAAATCTTCTCCTCAAAAAGGAAGAGGAGGCCTTAGCCCAGCAGTGGGACATTCACAGGTTATTACTGTACTGTTATATGTGTATCATGCATAAATAAAACGAATGCTCCATCAACGAATTTTAATAAACTATATCAGTACGTGTTGAGAAACTTGGCGTGTTTAATATAAGATTAAACTAAAAATACATGACATAATCGTCCAAGCAATAATCCTATACAAGAGTTGTTATTATTATATTGTTATTAGCGGGGATTAAGCCCGCGATCTTTGAAGTCAGTAATAACTGGCTTAATACTTTTCAAGTGTTAGATGTTTGTATAGTTTACAGTGGAACTAATCATTATCAGTTGTATGCTAGAAAATATAACATACAAATAAATAATCATATGATTAATGTCAGATTTGAATTTATAAATAAAATGTCTGTAAAATCTTGTTCGTGTATTGTCTTGGTAAATTTTAGATTTTCATATAAACTAACAGCCTCTATCAATCGCCTAATAAATTAACTATGGGGCTGATTATTACAAAGTTGGAAGGATTCCAAATGCATGTTTTACAATCTAGTTTTGTAGCAACATGCGGTTACATGATATACATCAGTAATTTAGATGATAATATGTGAAGGAAAATACCATTTATTGCCATTTGTTTGTATAATTTTGAAATAGTAAACGTTTCATTAGACGCAGAGCATGAAGTTTGAATACCGGTTTAACTATTAGGTTTTTCTGTTAATATATTTTCAGTAACTGATGGAGTTTATTGGAAGTGTTTTAAAACTATTGTCTGACAATAATTTTAAAAACTTTTTTTCCCTTTTATTTTTCAAAATATATAAATTAATGAAATAATATCAATGTTGACGACACTACCAATCTCAACAGTATCACAGTCGCCATTTACATAGTATAATACGTCATATATTTAAACCGATACGTTTAGTATATCCATCATTTCAGTCGGATGAAAATAAAATTCTACTGATCCTCAGAAAACAGTAAAAGACGTGCGTTATATATCCAAATCGCGAGCACGGCTCGTCTTTTTTACGTAGATATTGCTATCCCAATTTAGCACTCAGCAAAATTCCATCATAATTTTATGTTTGATCGTCCGACGCAGTCTCAGCAAATCTTAATCTAACGCTGGTCGGGCTCTGATTCCTGATAGGTAACAGATATAGGTGTTTATTTCCGTCCAAACCTTAGGGAAACTTGTTTTAAAATAGATTCGTAAAATAATCAGAAGCATTTATAAGAGTTTCTATACTAATATTATAAATGCGAAAGTAACTCTGTCTGTCAGTTATGCTTTCACGGCTAAACCACTGAACCCATTTTGATGGTATTTGGTATGAAGCAATCTTGGACCTCAAAATAAGACATAGGCTTTTCATATCTTAAACCCGAGACCAACAAAAATACGTGAGTGAAGCCGCTAATCGAGCAGGTTTTCATGTGCTTAATTTGTGTATATAATTCGTTTAGCGCTAGGCAGTGAAGTCGTTACATTGTAAGGAAACCTATATGTGTCAGATGAAATTTTGCTAAATCTGCAGATTTGTGTAATAAGCACCAGACCTTCTCGTCAAGATGATCATCGAGTGGGATGTTGCCTAGCAATTGGACATTTTCTTTAATTTTTTGTTTAATACGTTAATTGAGAAATTAATTCGTTAGGTAAATTAATATTATGTTCAGTAGCATTAAAATTTAAGTTATAGTTCGTTTTAATTAATGATTTTTGGATGAAATGCAATGATCTGAATGATCCAAATGAAAATTTGGATGCAACCTTTATAAAATCAAGTGACTATCATCTCTTGAAATTTCATACAAAAATTGTGAACGAATTGTGATTTTGGTAAAATAAGAAAAAAAAATTATTAAAAATAAGTGGAACATGCGTAAATTTTAATTTCAATATTATATTTTCTACGCATGTTCTACTACATAAAATAAGCCAGCCAGCATCTTGAAAGTAGGTTATCACCAACTTATAAGAGATTATATAATTTTAATATAAAACTCATTTAAAAATTAAGCAAATATTTTTCTATCTGTATACATACTGAATTTAATTATAAGCCAGTTTCCGAGTTAACCGATTGAGCTGAAATTTTGCACACATTTTGGTAAGCGTGATAATACAATAGTACAGTTTTAGTACACGGAATAAATTAAAGTTGGTTTTTACCTATGTTTGTTTTATAACTTTTATTTTTGTTAAATTTTATTTATTCATTCCCGTCGAGCGTGAACGTGTAAACTATAAATTGTAATATTATAACATTATCATTTAACTTTTAAAAAATCTGTAATCCTGTTGTTAATCAAGCACTACAAAAATTTTTTTTTTCTTATTTTCGAATGAAATTATTATGAACGAAACCGTTTTCATGATAGCTCGACTCAACTTGACCGGTTTTTATGTCTAGTTATAAAATATAGATTGGGGGCCTCGCGTGTCCTATTTCAGACGGCCCTGAAGAGGACGGCAGCAGGGATGGACTCACGCTGCCGTACGCACTAGCGAGGAGTGCGGAAGGGCGAGATAACCGATCCGTGCCGAGGACGGCGATCGCAGTGATTTTAGTGGGTAAGAATCCCACATAACCAAGTTCCCCCGATGTGAACGGGGTGTCTTTCTAAAGGTTTCGACTTCGTGAAAGAAGAGGTATAGAATATAGTATATCTAATACATTATAGATACGTTGTGAACTCAACAAACCGCTCTTATTATTTATAAACCTAATAACTACGTAGTCTTCACGTACCTAAGTTATTTGTTAGTATGAATTATATATATTTGTACAGTTAATAAAAAAATATTTGTATTTATTTATATATTAAATAGCATGCAAGTTAGTATTTCTTCAGACTTATTTTCCTTTAGTGGTTCGGCTACTGAGAAAAAATATATAAATAAAGATAAAAAACAAATTGACTAAACATAACAAAAAAGTCAACATAATAACAAGTTTTGTTGACAGTGTTTGCTTTGAACCGTTCTCCTACTAGCCGTTAAAGGGACTTCACAAACAACAAAAAACTTTTTCAACTCAAACTGGACACAGGTTAGTTTCTCCTGCGGCATATAACAAGGATGAATTCTAGAAACATTTGACTTCTATCATTTTATTATTCTTCTAGTCGTGTAGGCATAAAGTAGGGTCTTGTAGAATAATGTTATCTTCAAATAAATAGTGTAAATTTTCAAGTCATGTCATTTTTTTATAGTATAGGTTGGCGAAGGAGCATATGGGCCACCTGATGGTAAGTGGTCACCAACGCCCATAGACATTGGCATTGTAAGAAATGTTAACCATCGCTTACATCAGCAATATGCCACCAACCTTGGGAACTAAGATGTTATATCCCTTGTGCATGTAATTACACTGGCTCACTCACCATTCAAACCGGAACACAACAATAACAAGTACTGCTGTTTTGCGGTAGAATATCTAATGAGTAAGTGGTACCTACCCAGAAGGGCTTGCACAAAGCCCTACCACCAGTAAAAATATTATGTTTGATGTGTGTGTGTTTTTATTAAATATGTTCGTTTGTCTATGTTTAAGCAGCACCCAAGCTGAAATCACGTTGGTAGTAGTCCGACTGTAGAAAAAAACCATTTACTTAAAATATTCTAATAATAATCTACAAATTACAATTAAAACTTAATATTAAATTATGAGTAACTTCTAGATCGAAGTTAAATCTAATACCGTAACACCGTAACAGCCTGTGAATGTCCCACTGCTGGGCTAAAGGCCTCCTCTCCTCTTTTTGAGGAGAAGGTTTGGAGCTTATTCCACCACGCTGCTCCAATGCGGGTTCTAATCTAATCTAATAATTTATATAATATTAATCGATAATGGGTGTCAAGAATAAAAATAAATATTCATATTTTGTTGTTATAAATAAATAAAAAATATCAAATATACGTTCACAAGCATTCGCAAATAACCGTCGAAAGCAATAAGCTTCTCTTTAACCGTAACCGTAACAGCCTGTGAATGTCCTACTGCTGGGCTAAAGGCCTCCTCTCCTCATTTTGCGGAGAAGGTTTGGAGCTTATTCCACCACGCTGCTCCAATGCGGGTTGGTAACGCGGTCAACGGACGGTAATACGGTCAAAACGTAAATACGACATGAGATGATTTCACTTTAACCAAGTCTCTTCAACTACTTTACATAATTAGTAATATAACATAAAATAAAATTAACATTCTGTATAATATGTTTCCATCATAAAACTTACCACATAGTGAAATTAGTATTATCCGTTTATCTAGTTGAATGTTAATTCTAAATAGGGAAACAACTTCCGAATTCAACTTTAAAAACTTAATTAAGTCGAATGCCCAAAGGATACAAATCCAAGTTCATCCGTAAAATTTTGATGTAATTTAAATTCTGAATTAAAGTAGCATTATATATATAAGTTAAGTTGGCCTAGTAAAAATATCAATAGGCAATTTTTAATATTACTAGAACCGTTATAAAATTATTATTTTTTGTTCGGCCTTTTTTGTTATGCCTTTTAAATTACTTGTTAATACTTTACTTTATATACTTATTTACTTGTTAAATAACTTGTTCTTGTTAGGTTCACTCCAGGTATCAATGTAAAAGTGGAAACTTTGTTATTATGTGAAACTTATTTTGCTATCAAATGTTTATATATTACATAATGCTGTATATTTGCCAAAATAAATAAATAAATAAATAAAATATTAGTTTCCACTGTTGGTGTCACCTGCGTTTTGGGGGGAGGAGTTGGTAGATGTTATGTATTATATATTTTTCCTTTCACAACATGTATGCAAAATTTATCTGTTGATTATGATGATCAATTGAGTAGTTTAAATGAAAAAGCGTAAAAACAATCAAACTCATTTTCGCATAATAGAATATCAATTATGATATTATGTAATTATTGAACTCAATTGCTGGAGAATAAATTGAGCTGGTGGAACACTGTAATCTAATTCGTTACATTTGAAGCTTCTAGACACGAACCAAATCGTAGGCGTTTCGATTGCTTTAGTACAAACGCAATCCAAAGGGTCGTTATCAATTAGAACGTGACTGTTATTGCAAATGTGTTCGATAATTTGTTTGCGGGTGTTAAATAAATAAACGCCATACACTTAACAGGCCCCACTAAGATCCTTATCGAGAAATACACGTCACATAAGCTTATATCCCTTACAAATATTTGTCTTGAACGAAATTTGTCTCAAGCAGTTTGTGTCTCTTTGCGAAGCAAGTAATTTTCCATCATCAACGTTCGCTTACTTTTATTCTATTTATTTGTGAAAAAGCGCAATTTTTTATAATATGAAAAATTTGGAAAACTAACGAATGGCCAACTGCCTGATGGCGACCCTGATTGATAATATTATAACACAAAGTTTCAGGTTCCGCGAGGTCAATACTTCTTTCGTGGGGCATAGTATTCGTTTCTATATAAATTTTCCCCGTTAGTAAATTGAGATCTCATGTTAAAACGATATTGATATTTAAAGCGCCATAAAAGCGCAGAGTTACGAGTAGTAGTATATAATCCTGTTAAATGACGAAAGCGCTTATAAGAGCCTTTTGCCTTAATTGATGTTAGTACAAAATCACTGTATAAAACAAAATCCCACGTCGCTTCTTCCTTCCTTCCTTCCTCATGAATCACTCCATGACTTGGTTTTTAAATAGCTATATGTATAACAAATTAGTTTAAGAAATTACGAATACCCACCCGTTCCATTATTCTCATAGTTACTTTTATGATTTAAGTGTTTTTTTTCATATTAATTTATGAGAAATAAATGTTTTAAACCGTATGTAGTCGTTTTACCATTTAATGTCGAGAGATTTAAGTAAAATCAAACAAACTTAAGCAAAGTATCACTTATTGTCCTAAACTCAGCAGTAGATTAATGTGATTATAACCAAACATTTACTTCACTTTATTCAAATTCACGAGTTCATCCGTAACCGATGCTAAAATGTAGTAATGTAGACACTTAAGTCTTAACAAATCAAGGCAATCTGAACTCTTAAGCCTTCGGATCCTCAATCGCTATTGTTTAATATGAGAGGATCAATTTACCTTCAATTTATTTTATATTCAGCCTTATCACTTTTCTAATAACAAAACTCTTCTGAGAAATTCGAAACTTTTTAAAGTAATTTTTCGGCAAACATTCTGTGTACACAAACTCGGGAGGTTCAATTTTTATTAAGTGTGCGCGTGTTATTGTTTTCAAGGAATATAAGAATAGTAAACAAGAGCAAAACAAATATTTATAATAATTAAACACAGCAGTGCTATTCTAAAAGTCACATTGTAACTGACTTGTTAATAGGTAAAAACGTATATCTTTTAAATATTATACTTACTATACGCACCGTCACGTATAAATTTCTGACATTTCACAATCGTGTTCTACGGGAGGTTTTGAGTTTTACAGAATTTTTCTCCAAAGAATAAATAATCTATTTTTCATTGCTTTAAAAATAGCTATATTATCACGTGCGACTGTCTCGTGTTAGTTTGTAATTTATTTGGCTATAGATCCGGTTACTCTGGTCCGTTTCTTGATAAATAAAAGCCTTTGACTATTAAATAAAATTAAATCTCCTTGACATAAAATAACACATTTATCGCATCCGGTCAATCGTACGGACACTCAATGGAACGAAAGGCGCACCAACGGTCACGTCAGAGTCGTGATTGTATCGCTCGGGTCCGGGCAGAACACTCTCTGCGAGGCATCGGTCAAGTGAGGTCACGGAACTGTCTTACCGTTCCATAAAGATTTTTGTGTTATATTAATTGTGTAGTGTAATAAAGTGTGATTATATTAACTTAGTGTTGATCATCTCACGATGACTTACTGTACGCCCACATGATGTTCGACGATAGTGATCAAAGATCAGATGTCCCTCCGACATATATATACATCTTTTGCCACGAAATTTTAAAATTTAAATTGTCATAATGTACATTTGCGTTCGATAGCTCAATTATTGAGAAAGATTATATAGACTATAACACATCACACTGGGACTAACGGGTCAGAGCTGTAACGTTTAAGGTTTTGTCAATATAGGTATTAATACAAAAAACAAAGTTGTGAGTATTTGACTATATGTACGTATGTATATGTATGTATATATTTCTAAGTCAATAGCTTATATTTTTTATTCCAATTATCGCTTTAGGTAGCCTTTAAGATCTAATTTATCGTAATGATTATGATGACACAGTACAAACAAAAAACTACATTGTGATTCAACGATACAATCATTATAGCTTATCATATAAATTGTCCATCATAATAGCTTATCATATAAAAATAAACTTGATCAGTAACGTTAGCAATACAAAGTTACATATAAATGATCCGCTGAAAAAAATGGGGGTTTTTGTTGAGTTATGTGTATCTGTAGCTGGTAATATATTGAGTTTAAAAATTTCTCGTAGTTCTAATTGGACTAGTCGGTCAGCAAACACAAAGTCAGTTTAACAGTTTCACTTTGCATTTGACAAAAGGTCCACTGTCAATTGCTGCTGGAATTCTCGCAAAGTTCTGTCCTGTTTTTCGTGGAATTTTCCTATCGACTGGACGAAAAATTATCATTACATGCTTTTTTTTAATTTTACTTGCTTTTATTATTATAATTGAGATATTTAATTTTAAGCATATAATGGTAATTTTGAAATAGTTGTTAATAATAAAATATGTACATTAAAATTTGGATAGATCTGTTCTATTGGATATTTTCAAAATAAGAATAAAGTTTTAGGCATTACGAATTTTATAAAAAACTTTATTTGTAAAATAATATTGTGTGAGTTTGCTTTTGGAATAGAAAATATTCTTCTATCATTTCCGCTATGATTCTGATTCAGCCATTTCAGTTTGTTACAAGTTAAAGCATATATTCCAACAATTTTTTACGTTCCGTACGATCAAGGTCATTTATAAAATAAAGTTTTCCATCTACCAGTTGATGTGAAACGTCTTTTTAGAACAAGGACGAATTTAACAAATACAGTACTGATGTAAACAAGGCATTTCTATTCGGCGTGTCGCCCTGCCCGAGGGATTAACGAGTTGTTCCAGAGGAAAATTAGGAGGAAATATTGGGAGCAGGTACAATCAATTAGAACATATTATGATGAAGCTCGAATGACAAAAGACTGACGTTATTAATAAATTGCCTTATAATATGACTCTGATAAGCTGTCACTAGCCTTGCACTGAAACATATATGAAAATAAAATAAAATGTTTTATCATTTTATCCTAATCATTCAATGAAGATATTAGGAAATCTCCAGACATCTTTAATCTGAAAACATTACATTTTTAATTTTTAACATTGCAAATTTTATTTTCATTTCATTAAACGCCAAATACTAATTCAAAATTTATTAGTATGTGGTTTATAAAAAAACACACAAACGAATGGCATTTGAATGATATGTTTTTTTTTTTAAATAGAGATGATTCATGATATAGGAAAATCGAATGTTGACAAGTCTATGTTTTAGGTATCACGAATCAGCGCGTATATAAATGTAAGTGTGTGTGAAATTTGTGTGATGTGTTCGTAAATGTTTACGCATTCCATTTTTATTTTATTTTTTATTTTTTATAGAATAGGAAGGCGGATGAGCATATGGGCTACCTGATAGTAAGTGGTCACCAAACGCCCTTAGACATTGGCATTGTAAGAAATGTCAACCATCGCTTACATAGCCAATGCGCCACCAACCTTGGAAACTAAGATTTTATGTCCCTTGTGCCTGTAATTACATGCAGAGTATGGGCAAACCCCTCCCTAAATGGCAGATGCGCCCAAAAAAAGGCCCCCAGTTACCGGCAAGCCCGCTAGGCCCGACCAAGGTAGCGGTCGCGGTATCGGCAGGGCAGGGGGTGCTAAGAATCACCGGTTCACGGCAGGCTACCGTATAAAGCGACTGAAAATGGCAACGTATAATGGACGCTCGATGAGGCTGGACCATCACCTCGCCGAATTAGAAGTAGAGTTAAGTCATATAAACTGGCATATACTGAGGTTATCTGAAGTCCGAAGACAGGGGGAGGACACGATAACTCTAGAGTCCGGTAACTTACTCTACTTCCGCGAAGGTGATAACCTCTCCCAGGGTGGTGTCGGTTTTCTAGTCAAAAAGGATCTCATTAGCAGCATTGTGGAAATCAGTAGTGTGTCGAACCGGGTAGCGTACCTTGTCCTAAAACTTTCCGACAGGTACTCCCTGAAGGTTGTACAGGTATATGCGCCAACTTCGACATACTCTGATGATGTGGTCGAAGCGATGTACGAGGACATCGCAAAGGCCCTCAACGACACCTCGAGGGCCCACTACAATGTTGTTATGGGAGACTTTAATGCTAAAGTGGGAGTACAAGATAGCGGTGAATCGAAAGTCGGACCTTACGGCTTGGGCTGCAGAAATCACAGGGGGCAAATGCTGGTAAACTTTCTCGAAGCGCAGGGGCTTTTTTTGATGAATTCTTTCTTTCAAAAGAAGCCTCAGAGGAGGTGGACCTGGCGAAGCCCCGATAACGTGACAAGGAACGAGATAGACTTTATCATTTCGAATAAAAGGCACATATTTAGAGATGTTTCAGTGATCAACAGGTTTAATACCGGAAGTGATCACCGCTTGGTTCGAGGCACTCTAAATATCAACTTAAAAGCCGAAAGATCGAGAATGATGAGGTCTACTCTCCGACCTACCATGCTCCAAGCTGCTCAAGGCTCCAAAAAGTTCCAAATGGAACTTCAAAATCAATTCACAGCGTTGGAAACCATAAGCAGCATTGATGAGAGAACCGACACGCTGGTCAAAATACTGCAAAACACATCCCGCAAGTGTTTTCCGCCACAGAGAAGAGACAACGCACCAAAACTCTCTGCTGAGACACTCGAGCTCATGAGAAAACGACGAGAACTACCATCGTTTTTGTCAGATAAGGCCTTAAACCGAACAATAAAAACGCTGACGCGACGCGATCTCCGACGCTCCAATACCCGTGCCACAACAGAGTTGCTTAAGGCAGGCGGGACCCCGGTCCTGAAAGAGCTAGCAAGCCTCTTTAATTCCGTCATCCAACATGGCAAGACCCCGGAAACGTGGAGCGGGAGTGAGGTGGTACTGTTTTTCAAGAAAGGTGATAAAACCCTCTTGAAAAACTACAGACCAATCTCCCTCCTGAGTCACGTGTATAAGCTGTTCTCAAGAGTCGTCACGAACCGTCTCGCCAGACGACTTGACGAGTTCCAGCCCCCAGAGCAAGCCGGCTTTCGATCAGGCTACAGCACCGTGGACCACATCCATACTGTTCGGCAGATTGTGCAGAAGACCGAAGAGTACAATCAGCCGCTGTGTATGGCATTTGTGGACTACGAGAAAGCCTTCGACTCCATCGAAACCTGGGCAGTGCTCGACTCATTGCAGAGATGTCATATCGATTGGAGATATATCGAGGTACTGAGATGTCTGTACAACGCCGCTACAATGACTGTCCACATCCAGGACTGTAAGACGAAGGCGATCCAACTGCGGAAAGGGGTGAGACAGGGGGATGTAATATCCCCGAAACTGTTCACCAACGCGTTGGAAGACGTTTTCAAAACGCTGGATTGGACTAGGTATGGAGTCAATGTAAACGGCGAGTACATCTCACACCTTCGATTTGCCGACGATATCGTCATCATAGCAGAATCGCTGGAACAACTCACCGAAATGCTGCGTAGCCTAGGCGAGTCTTCCCGGTGTGTCGGTCTCGGTATGAACTTGGACAAGACCAAGGTCATGTTCAATAGGCATGTCGTGCCGGGACCGATATACGTCGAGGGGAAACCTCTCGAAGTTGTTAGTGAATATACCTACCTAGGACAGATAATACAAGTCGGTAGGAACAACTTCGAGAAGGAAGCCGATCGAAGAATTCGCTTGGGATGGGCAGCATTTGGCAACCTTCGTCAAGTCCTCAAGTCGTCTATACCGCAATGTTTGAAGACGAAAGTCTTCAACCAATGCGTCTTACCTGCCATGACATACGGTGCCGAAACGTGGACACTAACTGCGGGACTAGTCCACAAATTCAAAGTCGCTCAGCGTGCTATGGAGCGAGCTATGCTCGGAGTATCTTTGAAGGATAAGATCAGAAATGAGATTATCCGGAAAAGAACCGGAGTCACCGACATAGCTTGCAAAATTAGCAGGCTGAAGTGGCAGTGGGCTGGTCACGTATGTCGTAGGACCGATGGCCGTTGGAGCAGACGAGTCCTAGAGTGGAGACCGCGAATCGGCAAGCGCAGCGTAGGGCGCCCTCCAGCCAGGTGGACCGACGACCTTAAGAAGGTGGCGGGCACCAACTGGATGCGGAAGGCGGAGGACAGGGAGCTTTGGCGCACCTTGGGAGAGGCCTATGTTCAGCAGTGGACAACGATTGGCTGTTGATTGATTGATTGATTGATTGTGCCTGTAATTACACTCGCTCACTCACCCTTCAAACCGGAACACAACAATATCAAGTATTGTTGTTTTGCGGTAGAATATCTGATGAGTGGGTGGTACCTACCCAGACGAGCTTGCACAAAGCCCTACCCACCAGTAAAATTTTTCTTAAAGACAAATGATATATATCCACTTTGTATAAGTAAAAATCTTCATGAAAAAAAATAGAATATTATCGCCAAGGATGTTAGAAGATATTGACAATGTTAGCAGACTAAATCACACCCTGTTTTTTTCTAAAATTAGCTGTTAAATTCAAAACACCTACATTGATTTATATCAGAGTTAACTCAAAGTAATCCGTATAATAGTGACAATGGTTTGCTTAATCCATCTGAGTATTTATTTTAGCAGCAGCGAAACGTAGGGCGTTGTATACGTCACATGCATTCTAAACAGCTTAAGATATTTCGTGATATGTTTAGCGTCGAAAATAAATTTGGTCATGTT
This sequence comes from Nymphalis io, assembly GCF_905147045.1. NCBI lineage: Eukaryota > Metazoa > Arthropoda > Insecta > Lepidoptera > Nymphalidae > Nymphalis > Nymphalis io. Next base: position 6,805,059 of record NC_065910.1, on the reverse strand, counting down.
GAACTTTTCAAGTAATGAAATAGCTAAATTTAAGGTGAATTTATACTAACATTATAAAGAGATATGGTTTGATTATTTATATGTCTGTTTGTAACGGATAAACTCAACAACTACTAAATCGATTTTAAAAATTCTTTCACTTACAGAAAGTTTTATTATCAGCGAGTAACATATGCTACATTTATATATATATATATATATATATATATATATATATATATATATATATATGCTTCTACCGTCATACAATTCACCTAAACATATTACATATTACAATTGTAAAAACGTAACTAAGTTAATTATCTTAGTTACATTTTTACTGCATTGTATCATTATACCCTTAATCTTATAACCAGGAATCTTATATTTTGTATGTATTAGGAATAAGCTAAGTTATAATTTTGATAAAAATATTGATATTATTTCACAATAACTCGAAATTAATGATTGAAAACTTTTATCCAATAGATTTTCGTTGCTCAAATTTGATTAAAAAATCGCTGTTTAAATCAGACGATTCAAATCATTTTAGGTTTAGGCGTCGATTAGGTAACATTAACTCGTGTGAACTTGATTTTAGATATACTATTGTGTTTCAAAAATACTATATGGAATAAGGTTAATTCGAAATCGAAGAAATATTACGAGATATTTTTATAAACGAGTGATAATTTACTTGGTTGTAGATCTCTGCAGGCCAATTTGGGTACAAACTACTCACTCACTACATATTCTAACAACAAACAACAATACTCGGTATTATTGTGTTCCTTTTGAAACAGTTAATGAGCCAGTGTAGCAACAGGCACAAGGGTCATAACATCTTCGTCCCCAAGGTTAAACTAACAGCATCTTATTTGATGTGAATGTTTTCGTATAATGTAATATTATTACTTTACTAGCAGCCTTGGAACAATTAAATCATGTATCTTAGTAAATATTATGTAGATTCTATAGGAAAATTTTTGATACCTTGGGTAAAATGTAGCATATGTTACTGGCTGATAATAAAACTTTCTGTAAGTGAAAGAATTTTTAAAATCGGTTTAGTAGTTTTTGAGTTTATCCGTCACAAACAGACATACAAATAATCAAATCTTATATCTTTATTATATTTGTATAAATTCACCTTAAAAGTAGTATTTCATTACTTGGAAAGTTCAACATGACCAAATTTATTTTATATATATTTAAAAAAATATTTATAATATAATATTATACTTAAAATCACACCGTTTTATAATCTCATATATGTTAGAGATGGTACTTTCCTGTTTCAAACAAAATAACCAAATGAAGTTTATAATGTTTTAAGTTCTAATGTTTCGAACACTTTTAGTGTTTAATTTTATTACGATATGACAATTACAGGTACTTTTATAATTATAGTAATGTCCCTATATAAGGAATTAATAATATTTCCATTAAGAGTAAATCTGGCGTTAGTAGTGGGGACTACAATTGCCCAAGAGATCAAGATGGAACCTTTTACGTCGCTAGGCGGTGGAGATTAAAGTAAATGTCATGTTAAGGTTATTTTTTATTATGAATATTTTTAACGCATTGTAGCTAATTTTGAAGCTGAAAATGGAGATAAGAAATCTTGTCACTCACGTCACTGAATTTGTTCTAAAATGTGTCATGTGTTCAGTCCCAAGTCCTATCTTCAGATTTGGTTAAAGGTCATATAGCTTCACCCGAATACATTTTTTTAGTTACACATATCATAATAATATTTTCATGCCTCAGAAACTACCTCGAGTTCCGAGCTCATGAAGATTATTTTTCGTAAGTGCTTTCTCTTGGTCTTCACAAACTTGAAAATCTTGTTTGATGATTGTATTCCTGGGACAGAGGAAGAAATGTAGCTAGATATACGAATAAAATTTATATTTGAGTGTTATGTACACTCAAAATTGGCTAACAAATTATGCGTCACCGCAGCCTATACAAGAAGGGTAGTTGTCATACAGTCACAAACGTATAATGAACACACAAATTTATATAATTCTGTGTAATATATTGGAAAATTTGTTTCTTAGATAAGGTTTTGCATTATAAATATGTATAAGTCAGTACTGAAAATACACAATTTAATTATAGCTAATTATTAGAGCAGAGTGAAGCTTTATCGCCGAGGTACTGTTCGTAAAAATAATAAAAGCATAGTTCATTATGATGAATTGTTTGACATCCATAAATATTTGCGACGTTATTTAAGACAAAAATAATAATGTTACAAAAAATACTAATCAAATAATAAATAAAGGAGTTCTTTGCTAAATAATAATAACTTGTAAATCTAATTATGTTTACTGACATCGTTTCTATGAGATTTTCCTTAACAAAATACTGTATACATAGAAAACTAGTATTCGTTTCAATATAAGGGGAATGATTGCGTGACGTGTATCCCTAACTAACCTAGTAACTATTACATATTCTATGCTCAGATTATTTATCAAACATGAATGTGATACATTTTTTTATTGTGAATATATATTTTTAACTGATATATGCAAAGGTGACCTTGAAAATTTCGGTGGGTATCCAATCATCCCATTATCTACCACCAATCGACAAGGTTCCGTTTTCGAGGGTCATATTTAAGATCCCATGGTTTGTGGTCAAGAACCGCCATTACAGGGGTTTTAGTGGAAATGATTCGAAAACGATCCGGTTCGCCAGATTTTCTTCTATAAATATTCTATAATATAAAATTTTGTATCTATAAATAAAGGATTAGTAAATAGTAAATTAAACCATTATTTTAATAATACAAATATGTTGTGTGAATATGACCAACGATTATATATGTATGTATAAACATTATCGAGTGTAGCTCCGGAAATAGCTAATGTCTGGAACAGTAAAGAATTCCGAGAAGAAAAAAAAAACGTTTAAAAATATCGACACAAGTCCAAGCTGTCAGATATTCGGCTACATTCAAGAGTGATTCTTTGTCATAATTAATGAATTAAGTCAATACAATTTAACAGGATTATATTATATATTCAACACGAAATTATATTATTCAATTTACAGAATACAACAGCTGTGTAAATATGACAGGGCAAGGGTCGATAATTGACATCACTTTAACAATGTCAAATAAATTAATTGAACATAAAATTGACAATGTTTGATAAAAAAATATACAAACCGAGTTCATTTAACTGTATCGGTCCTTACACTGTTTTTTTTTATTGTAGAACTTTCTTTTAATTTAAGAAGGCAATTTCAAATATTTTTGAGTGAATAATCCGGCAAATAAGCCACTACCAATCACTTTCACCCATGGACATGGATATTGCAGAGAAAAACTGTTAGTTATATCTTAAATATGCCGATAACAACTTTAGTGAGCTACTAAAGTGGTTATCGGCATATTTAAGATCAATCATACTATCTCACTCTCAATTCAGTTAGACTCGTATACTGGTGGTAGAGCTTTGTGCAAGCTCGTCTGGGTAGGTACCACCCAATTATCAGATATTCTACTGGAAAACAGCAGTACTTGGTATTGTTGTGTTCCGGTTTGAAGGGTGAGTGAGCCAGTGTAATTACAGGCACAAGGGACATAACATCTTAGTTCCCAAGTTTGGTGGCGCATTGGTGATGTAAGCGATGGTTAACATAAAGTTAACCATTTCGTTTAAATTTTATTTTAATAATTTTTTTTTTCTTAAACTTCAAATAGAATTGTTCCTATAAGTGAGTAAGTAATAATAATATTTAAGAAATTAGTTCGCTTATCATGTTCCTTGCTTTTAAGGCACATCTATTTCATCGTTATTCTTTGATATAGTTATCTTTATATAAGGTAATAAGAGATATTACTTACTTTAATTAAACTATTTTACTAATTTGGGACGTAACTATATTTAAGTAGTGATTCGAAATTTAAAAATATATTCTTTTAACTATACTTAGGCACGCAAACGCAATTCTAATTAATTAACGAATGGGTAGTTTTTTTAAAGAATGCTATAACATTATTTTTAATAGAATAGCATTATTTATACAAAAATTTTAGAGCTTAAAAATTAATATTTCATTGTTTAAAATTGAAAAATTAAAATTAAACAATTGTAACATTTATGAGTTTAAATTATATTTAAAATACATATTAACATCAGTACATTAATTTTTGAAACACACTGCAAAATATGGACGCATCGATATGCAATTTCTATCTTAATTTATTTACAAATAAAGAATAATTTTCATTCTGTGTCTAATTTTAAATTACATAAATGATCTTTTTCAAGTTTTTAAATATTGTATGTAAGCGCATACGATGCGGTTATACAGCTCAGGTGTAGTATGCAGCTCAGTCTACCATAATCCACTACAGATTGACAAATACGTTTTTTTTATGAAATAGTTAAGCGGACATATTTGTGACATCTAATGGTAAGTGTGAACATTCCTTATGTGTGTAACCATTCCTTATATTGCCAATGCACTTCCAACCTTAGGGACTAAAATATTATGTTATTTGTGTCTGTCTCACTCACCCTTCCTACCAGAACACAACAATACTAAGTATTGCTATTTGGCAGAAGAATGGGTGGTGCATACCAATATAACCTTGCACAAAGCCCTACCATCAAGTTGATTCTCTAAATATGACCATATACCATACACTGCTGACCAATTCATTGTTCGTGCTTAACGCATGAAGCAGAATCAATTAAGCTTTCTACTAAGGATTATCATTGACACTCAATAATATTCTTTTTCATTAATTCAACATGAGATTAATTATTATATAAAAACGAATATGTACACATATTATATAATTGTTATTGGAATTCCGCGATATAAGCGCGCTAGTATTTGAAAATAATCTAAAGATGTTTCTTAATTGGAACTTTGATCGAAAAATTGCCTTAATATTATTATTTAATATTTAGCTATTGACTCGTGGTAAACTAACGATGAAAGAAAATTTGCATATCGGTATAAGCCTTACCGTTTCCTCAAATAGCGGCGGCTTGTTTTACATAATAATGTTAGCTTTTACATAATAATGTTGGTTTAAAAATAACGATATTTAGTAAAACTCATTTCAACTTTATCGCGACTATTTATTTTTATTAAAAAAATTCTATTTTTGAATCAAATTTTATGGGAGTAAACAATTGTCACATTTTTAAGCGGTAAGGCTCTTGTTGCTCTCGTCTTTCAATAGAACATATGTTCTCGTGTGAAGTGACTTAAATAAGAGAAAGACAAACATATAAGCGAGTTAACATTATTGCATTGTCAATGACTTGCTTAAGTGTTCGGAGTGTGTTTCTACCAATGCTTTTAGACATCAGACCTTAACATCAGTTTTTACTTGTTTTATAACTTAACTCAAATCATACAGTTAGGAGTAAATTGGTGTAAGAGAAATTTGTTGTATATAAAAATTTATTTAGTGAAAAATAAACAATTATAATTTACTTTACTTAACCTACTGTAAAGCCAAATTATATTTAATTTAGTAAAAAAACTCATTGTTTATCCAAGATTTAATAGAACGCTTCTCGTTAATAAGCTTTATTAGTTATTCATTAACCGGAAGAGAAAAATTCCGACTAACTTTTTCTAATTATATTTTTTCAAAAGGACTGTATGTTCGCCAAAGAATAGAAGTGTGAATCAGCTTTAAATTGCTCATTTGAACCGTTTATGGGATGTCAATTTAGCTTAGTCAAGCCTTAATTATATCTACATGTGACAAACTAAACATTGATATCAGCTAAACAAATATAATGTTATATCACCTAAAAAAAATTTTTTTTGCTTCATATTTAAAAAATACGACTGCCCTGAATGAATGAATGACTAGTAATAACTCTATATAAAAAATAGGCAAAAACAAAATATTTCATTATTTTTGTTTGGTAACGTTTGACGAGTTTTTGGACTCACGGAAAAAATAATGTTCGAAGCATCAAAATTAATATTCGTTTTTCTTATTTATTTTTTAATTATGATTAATGATTATTATCGAATTTTCAAAGAACGTGCTAAGATTAGTTAAAATAAATATATATATACATATATCTCAAATAAATATTCAACAGACGGTCAGATTAAATAATAATGAAATAATCCCGATTATCGTTGGTTAACTTATCAATTTATGTCGCATAGAAATTCACCCCAAAAACCGCATACCACATTATTTGGCTTATCGAATCACGGGTGACTGACATACGTCAAAATTAATTACTTCTGACCCCAGGGACATCATGAGACTTTGTCAGCGCAGACATCAGACAGCTTAATATAAAATTTGTTGACACATTTAAGCGATAACAGATTCAAATAGAATATTTTATTAATAACTTAATAAATGGAGCTCTGATAAGTACCACTGAATTTTCTTGCTTAATTTGTTTTTATAATAAGTACGCGAAGTAAATAATCGTGAGGAAACCTGAATATGACAAAAGAAAATCTGCCACATATGTCTAACTGATCCACATTTGAGCAGCGTGGTAGAATATGTTCTAACCTTATCATCAAACGCAAAAGATCGACTGACCTGAACCTCAGTGTAACTGTATTATATACAGTGATATTTACAGGTTTTATAAGCAGCAATCTGATGATGTTGATGAAAATCAGATAAATAACTTATTTACTGGTGGTAGGGCTTTGTTGAAGCTCGTCTGGGTAGGTACCACCCACTCATCAGATATTCTACCGCAAAACAGCAGTACTTGGTATTGTAATTACAGGCACAAGGGACATAAAATCTTAGTTCCCAAGGTAGGTGGCTCATTGGATATGTAAGCGATGGTTGACATTTCTTACAATGCCAATGTCTAAGGGTGTTGGTGACCACTTACCATCAGGTGGTCCATATGCTCGTCCGCCTTCCTATTCTATAAAAAAAATGTTAAGAAATTCATCGTTATAAAATAATAATGAAAGTTAAATGAATATATATTTTTTTATATATGAAAAAAAATATATTGTCGTCGCATCCTATTAAGCAAATATAATATTTACTTTATTCAAGTGGACTACAAAGAGCCCTTTAAAAATCTTTATTAATCAAACTAAATGTATATTCACTATATACAATTTTTATTTTCTGTGGATTCGTATATACATATTTTCTTCCACGAGTAGTATTGACAGACTGTCATTTCGACTGCGCCTCACTTATATCCGTTTTCTCTCTTTCCTGATAGTCGCTTATCTTTCTCACTCGTTTTACGGGACTTCTATTGTGGCATTTATTTGATTTATCTCATGGGTAATCTGCCACGTGCTCCTTACTTCGACTCTTCCATGCACCACTAGACCACCACTTACATCACTTGGTGCAAGCTCGTCTGGGTAGGTACTATCTACTCATCAGATATTTTAACCAAACAGCAATTATGTTCCAGTTTGAATGGTGAGTGAGCCAATGTTACTTCAGACACAAGAGATATAATATTTTAGTTCCCAAGGCTATGACTCATTTGCGATGTACGGAATGGTAACTATTTCTAACATAGCCAACGTATATGGTGGTGGTGACTACGTACCATCAGGTGGCCCATCTGAGAGTTCGTCTTTTTCAGAAAAAAAATGTACATTATGGACTTTACGCCTAGTCAAGTGAAAATTAAAATTGGAAAGCGGGCTTGAATAACAGAAAATGGACATTGCTTGAAGCCTTGTTCTCCGAGAATTGACTTGTTTGGCATAAACGTGTTTCATGACACTCTTAATATGATTTTTCTACGGAGAATCGACGATTCAATGTGGCCCTGCTGGTAGTATTTTTTCCACGTATTCAGTGCGTCTAGCGCGTGTTTTTTTTTCTTATTTAATATCGTTGACGTTAATTACGATTTGTATGGAATTACGATAATTATCAGTAGGCGCATTTAACGTCAACGCGATCGTATAATTAAAGCAACTCGTACTAAGTACACATATTTCAAAAGGTAGTTAGCGCATACTTCGTAATGTACTACTTAATTATTTTTTGTAAAATAAATATCTGACACGCGACTTTCATTGTACTTTTATGGTACACAAGGTGCTCGAGTATCTTATTAGGCAGGCTATGTATACAAGTCAATGAAAAGCTTAGGAGTAAAATAATTGATTTTTTCTGTAACTGCCCACTGATCAAAATCTCCCGACATAGTTATCATAATATAACCATTAATACTATGCCATAACATATAAACATACAGTTCAATTATAATGCTTCTACTTTTATTATATTACTAGAAATGACGACAGTATAATAGTTCTAATTGAATTTTCTTTTAACTTAAATTTGAAAAACTTGTAACATACCAGCGGTTGGAGGTTCATTAGAGAATATAAAATGAATAGAATCTTTACAAGATTACACAGGTATTAGTTGCTACATTTTAAAAGCACAGACCACTTCGTCTTAGTGGTTATTTTTAAAACAATTATCTTTAAACGTGTCGGAACCATGATGCTAATGGATGTCACACCGCTACAAGTATCTTTTATACTCACTTATATGCTACAGCGTTATATTTTTCGACGTGGATTTTTACATATAAATATGTATGTTCATACAAATTTGTATGTTATATGTATGTATGTTATTAAATTAGCTTACAAGAGGACATTGAAATGTAAAAACATTGTATATAAGAATCAAATAAAATCAAAATGTACTTTATTCAAGTAGACTCCTACAAGCACACTTGATTCGTCATATTATAAGATTAAATCGAGTTTAAAGTTATCACCGGTTCAGACTGTAAATACTACCGAGAAGAACCGACGGAATATTAGTAATTACTTTTTTCCACCAGTAAAGCTACATACATAATTAAATACAATTAAATTATTATTTATCCTTTATCATCAATTTAATGCATAAACAAAAACGATTCATTTTCGCCTCATTTTATTGATATAAAAATTATTTACGTGATTTAAATTTATCAATTGGCATAGTGTTCAGGAATGGGAGGTTTCTCAGAAAGCACATAAAACGTGTGCCTGAATTCTTTCCGATTGCGTTGAATTTGCCATCCTATTGAATTTTAGAGTGAGGGATTAAAAAATGCACCTGTTTTATACATATTTGTACACTTTAATTAATGTCCCGCATAGAGGGTTAGACTATCTCATGAACCGTTGCTATGGCTGAAATCGGCCAGGAGGACATATGTAATTATAAAAAAATTATTCAAAACTAAAACCCGACAACGAAACAAGAAAAAAATATTGTTTAACATTTTTATCTACAAATTAATATTTCTCATCTAATTAGCAGACAACTTACATTGTTTAAGTTAGTCTACTTATTTTAATTTAATTAACTACAAATACAAAGTTATGTTCTAAGGACAGCCGTGGTCTTATGCGACTTTTTAGTTCCAACTTTCATCTTTTTATTCCCTTCATACTCAAACGCTTCAATATTATATTTTAAATTCAGAACCTTATGTTATCAGAGAGCATCTTATTTAATTCAGGGTGACGTCACATAGCCTAACGCTATCACATTCGTCGAATCGTGATAAGTATTTTAAAAATTATGCGCGAACATTGAACATATATATATATATATATACATGTTGAAATGATATACCTAGTCGGGTAATAATATGAAGTACATGAAAACAATCGTAGGATCAGCGACTAGTGAACGTAATGCGTCATTTGCGTGTATTGCATAGCCATTTAAGTTGGGATCAGGTTGCATCCAATAAAAGACCGATCCCATTAAAAGCATTATCGAAGAACAGTTTTATAGCGAACATTTCAAATAACTCTTGATGTTGATGGAGAACAGTTAAATGAAATTTTATTTGTCTCTAAGAATTCTTTATTTTCAAAATAAAAATTGTTCTAAAATATGTTTTAATTGATAGTGGTATAATTTTTTGTTTTGAGTTTTCATTCGAAAATTCTGTATATATTTTATATTTAAACACATAATTACATTCACTAAGTAAATATTTTATAGATCACAGGACCCATTTAATATAACTTGCAAATAGAAATTTAAAAAGGACATTGCTATCATAGACCTGCCTCTACGTAAATAGTACTTGGTTCTGTGATAGCACCAACGATAACATCATTAAGTACAAGCTCACCTTAGTCAGCCATAATCTAATTAATTGTTTAGTCTTCATTTCATTTCAAAGTAAAAAATATTGTAAAACTTAAATAAATTTATTGAATTAACATTATATTAATTTCTTTATTTTTTAGATTCGAGGGAGCACCGTTGATTTTTTTTTTGGACTTAATTCGTGTTTAGAAACAAGACACGCGAGGTCCCCGCCTCATGCGTCCACATCCGTCTTATATACATACAAATATACAGTATTGCTAAACTACATCGAAGGTGTGAACACAAATAAATCTCTGTTTTTCATATACATTTCACCTTAAATAGAAGAAATCAATGACAACAAAAAACTGCTTAACAATGTTTATTAGTGAGGTATCCCTCATGTACATTAACATAGTTCACGAACTTTACTATTTCTATGAGTGTTAAATCTAAATCTAAAGTTGTTTTGATATTCCTTTTGTAATTGATTTTAATAGGCTTTTAGCCATCCTGTTCATTGAATTTTTCATGGTCATTGGATATGGATAATGAGATTTTATGAGGTTATATTCCATTCTGCAAGCTGAGCTTGGTAGTCGTCGTTAGTCGTCACGGCAGCATGCGAAAGCGATTCAGTGGCACTCCTCGTTAAGACGGAAAGGGTACCGCTGGTTTTTTAGTGGGTATTCTTGGCGCCGAAGACACCGGCAAGCCCCACATACCCCACACTGTTATCGTGGGGGAAACGCGTAATGCGTTTTTCCAGAGTTAAAAAAAAGCTAGTCACCATTTGTTCATTCTTCATTCGTTTGCATCATCTTCATCACTGACGCCAGGCCAGTATGATGTACTGATGAATAATGTACTGTGCTTATAATCTTCGGTTTTGTCGTATGGGCGATTTCGTATTATGTGTCAGCTCACACATGTATATTATAATATCTCGTGATATCTCATGAGCATAGCTGCCGTTGATTGGGATACTAGCGTTAAGATGATGATAAAGGAAATATCTCATTGATGCTAAATCTTTTAAATAAAAATATTTAATCTTTTGTCAATGTTCTATCGGATTGTATTGATTTATATTTTTAGGTTAAAATAAACCTTACATTTTTATACATTCTAAAATGCTTTCAATTTAAAATTGAATACAAACATTTATTGTTATTTGAAGCGATATTTTGTCGCGAGCGCGGTCAGGAACAAAAGCCAGTCATAAATATAATTTTATTTACAAAGGCGTTGCATAACCTTGTCATACTTTCGAACTCACGTAAAACTTCGTAACTGCAGTGTCGTTAATGGCAAGTTAATCGTGGAGAAGAATCTGCGGCGACTTCTTGTTAGCAAAGTTTTGTATCTTTTGAAATTCTTTGAAGAATTATTATACAAAGTAATAACAGCATTGTTTTCCAAGGTTTAATATATAAGAAATTTAACTTTGATAGCTTTTTCTGGTCCTTCGAGCTGGATATTTAAGGGTTATTAATATAATAGTAACTTAGATATGACGCAGTTCTATTTAATTTGAATAATATTATGTTAATTTTATAAAATCCTTAGTGACGATAATATATATAAAACAATTATAAAATAAAAAAAAAAATTGTGAATCAGTGTTAACACTTTCTGTTAAGATGCCATAACAACTATTTAGCTAGTGTCTAGAGTACTATGCCTTAAAATGTTAATTATTTTTAATTAATATTGCTACAATCCAATTGCAGTAAATACTATTAAACAACAAAAAAATTATACATTATTACCCGAAAAAGTAAATATTGTAAATATTGTAAAAACCTACGCTATATTCGATATACTCGTATATAATCTATTTAAGTCGTACTTTTTTAAATCGTCGACCGAAACTGATAGGATTTTTTTTGTTGCCTCGAACGTTCGTAGAAATGCCATTCTCATAAAAATCACTCCCGTGTTTAATAAATATACATATTATATATTCCAAAATACGTTTGATAAGGTTATGGTTAACTTTAAGCGTTTTTATTGTAAGGCTACAGTTATGTATAAAAAATATGGTAGTTTTTATTGTAGCGTATAAAGAATAAATAACCTATTATATTAATTTAAACTAAGAATCGAAATAGGATTCCATCTGAAATCTCGGCCTCGTCAGGTGAACAGCTAAGTTCTAAAAAACGATAAAAAAAGCGAAATATTCAAATAAACGAGTTCAAATTAATTATTATTTGAATTGATTAATATGTTAAGTAATAAAATTATTTAAATAGGTTGGATGAATGATGGTGAGAACAGATCTGTTACATCTTCGTGGAGCAACCTGTACATCTTCTCCTAAGAAGAAGGTCTATAGATCTTCTTCTTAGGAGTTGTTAGCGCGGTGGTCCATAAAAGGTATCTTATGGCAAAAGCTCCCTCTTGCTGGTGAGTGTCATAGTCTAAAAAGAGACGGCAGGACGAGATAGCTGGCATTGACCATCGTAGAGGTTCCTCCTAAAAAGCCGGGTACTTTTTGAAAGTTTTCCATGCGGAATAAATAGTACTATAAAGTAGTAGTGAGCAAATCGCTGACACTTTAACCGTACATCCAACTGAATCGCTCCGCTTGCCACCCTCGTCCGCGACAAAGCGCATCGAAACCATAAAGTATAATTGGCGATTCTTATTATGAGTTGTCATAAAATATAAAATGACACACATTGTACTGCATTTAAATTTCAAGAGTGCGTATATATAAGTAGAATAAATTATTACTCGCAAAGAATGTTTACTTAGTGAATGAATTTCTGCAATAAAATGGCTTGATTTCTAACAGAACTGATTATTATGATATTTTTATTCTTCTTTTTTCATATTCATCATGTTTCTCGTAATTAGATTTGTTCATTCTTCATGCAAATATTATTTACGTAATTCGTGGAATTGTTGTGCTATCATTATTATAAGTGCTTAATGTAACCGTGGTGTTTTTCATTTCATTAAAAAATAAAATAAACAATGTACATAATAATTAAATATTATTGAAATTGCACTGGTTCGTTCTTGATGGAAAGTAAATACTCTGTAGGTAATGTTTACAAACTTTAAAAAACATCCCGAACGGGAAGAGAATTTAAAATTTTAAATGAATTAAGTTTTAAATTGTTGAGTTATTACAATACGCTTTAGAAATTTTATTTTTTATAAACATAATTCAAAAAAACATTGATTGATTTCCGTCAAGGTCACATGTCAATTAGCACATGTCATACGGAATTATTATTGTGCACAAATTTGCGATCAGAGATTCGACCCAGGACCTCGGGATTTCCAACCTTTATATACGAGCCAGTTATTTTTTTTTTGTTGTCATATACATATTATATAACTGATAAGATTTATTTTCAGTATATAAGAATATAACAGCTAAAATATACATAAAAAAGTACAAAGATGCATTGAGTGTAACAGGCGGGTTTATCGTTAAGTTTTAAGCAAACTTTGTAACTTTTAAGCGTGTTTTAACATATGTGTGCGAACGCTCCCCTCTTGTCCATGCATATTTTATAATCAGTTTAATGTAAAGAAATTGTGTTTTAATTCTAAATATTTTGGTTTTAGAATTTGAAAGTTGGTTTGGGTATTATATTTATTATAAGGATATCCTACTTGGATAAGTTTTGCAATGTTTTTACATGAACTTCAACTAAGCTTAAAGTATATTATATAAAATAAATACGTCATACTAATTTGTTATTTATTTTTATTTACCATCTGTTATTAAAGAAAAACATTATTCATCTGCAGTTTGGCACAAAATGTCGGTCGAGAGTCATCTATCAACAAGTTATAAACTAAATTTGCACGTTCGAACAATATAGCGGGCAACATTTTAAGCTTTTGCTTAACATTTTGAATAAATATATAAATCGATCCACATATTGTTTTATTATTAAATTTATTTTATTATATCATAATGATAAGACTCTATCGCATTTATTATGTATTTCCCTTTTGTCCTCATCATTATCAGATAACTGCAATTCACTGTTAAGTAGTGGCATCTCCTTAGTTGCACCTAAGGTCTCGGTTCTCCACCATACGCATCTAATCGTCACCGTCTTCTAGACAACGGTTCACCTGACTGAAGTGTTCTACGCAGCGTTTTCAATCCATCGAACTCACTTTAGGACTCTTAAATCTGGTATAAACCGTTATTAAAGTCAATGCCAGTAATAAATGCCTGCATGATAATCATTTCGTCAATCATTGATCGCGTGACAGATCGATTACTTTTGACATATTTTCCATACAATTCCATTGAGCGATAGACTACAGATACATAAGTGGTATTATTCTCGTATTACCTGTGTATAAGAACAGTTGGTTAATTTCCAGTAGATTGCCCATTTACGCCCATTTGGCCTTTTCCTCAAATTAATTAGTCTATATATGTTATTATATCAATTCAACCCTCGGCAACATGATATTATATTAAGCCCAACATTGATATGGAATGTAGTACTTTTAATCAACTAAAATGTGAAGTAAATCTAAAATTAGATGCCATTTATTTTTATTAGGTTATTTTTATATAGTTTGTGTTGTAATTACGTCATAATAATAATAATAATAAAATATACTTCTAGCATGCCATACTATTGGGTTTCCGGTTAGAAGTTTTAAAAGCATTGGCTACTCTAAGAAGATGTACTGACACTTGTGTGTCACCACCTTTTTTTAAATAAAAATATGCTTATTTAACCTTTTAAGAAAATTTAGCAGGAAGACTTCCTAGTTAAAATTATAATATAAATTTTAATTTCCTTAGGTAAGCATATATATAAGCATAATTTCAGTGCTAAAGAAATAATAATGTAACCCTGTAAGGGTATGGACCTTATGCCGGGGTAAGGCCTCCTCTCCTTTTTTGAGGAGAACGTTGGAAGCTTACTCCACCACACTGCTCCAATTCGGGTCGGTGTAAGCACATGTGGAAGATATTTCCTCACGATATTTTATTTCAGCACCGAGCACGATATAAATTATTATAAACACAAATTAGACATGTAAAAATTCAGTGGTGCATGCTCGGGTTTGAACTCCTAATCATAGCTTAAGATTCACGTATTCTAGCCACTGGACCATCTCGGCTCTTAAAGAAAACGTAGGAAATAATAATGATATTATTCAAGTCATTTAATATATCAAATAAAATATTGACTTCATTATTTAAAAAAGTTTCATTTTGATGTAGTTGACCAAATTATAGTTATTTCACCACAATTTGCTTGCTAGTACATACATTATATCATTATTTTTATCTTAATCTTGATGAAAACTTAATATAACTTTGTCACGTTATTTTTTATCGGTATAATCCCTACTCAGTGAGATTAATCAAACTGTTAACCCTTTTTTATATCGATGGAAAACCCATTGAAGCGTTTCCCTCACAGAAACTACGGGACTCAATGGTGCCGATGCTCCAGAATATCCACAAAAAAACCAGGACTAACTACCCCGTCTCTTTTGGAGGTCGTTACGGGATCGCTTGTGCATCCTACCTTGACCGTTGGCCCACCTCTGTGAGCCTCCAATTTCTAGGGAGAATTCCAGGATACAGAGAACCTTTCTAACCTCAGTGACTCTTACGGTGGGGAAAAATTTGCTTACATAATAAAGCAATTTAAATACAATTTGTGACAGTTTAATTGACTTTTGAATTTAAAAGATTTTCTTGGGAACAATAATGAAAAGAGTTTTCTTAGTTATCTATAAATACAGCAACTAGCTAACGAAGTTTGGTCAAAGTCAAATTGATCTTATGACGTACCTACGTCATTACACGTATTTACGTTTTACCGAGGAGAGCAGGACACCCTGCTAACGAAGTTTAGTAACGAACTTTCTTTCTGAAGTCATAGTTCAATGTTATACATCTTAGTATATTTTATAAAATAATAAAATTAATTAGGGGTCATATGTAGATATATGATGTATATTTCTTAAAATTCCTATGTTTATGGGTGGTGGTTACCACCTAACATTAGGTGGCCCATTTGCCTGTCTGCCTTTTTAATGAAAAAAGAAAAAAATTAACTACAGACTTAAAAATGCTTAAAAAAAATAGAAGATTGCGTACAGTCAAAACAAACCCTTCAATTTCATTATCTACCGGTGTTTATTTACATTAACTTTAAAGCTATGGATATACAAGGGCTTATATACATTATTCATCTTTCTATCTATATAGCTTCAGCCGAGCTATCCACTCATTCGTGGACATAGGCCTCTCCGAAGGTGTGCCAAAACTTTCTTTTCCGCATTCCGCATCCAGTTGAATATGCAAACTTCTTCAGGACATTATTTATCAGAATACTATTATTTCAAATAATTAAATACAAGACGATAGTTTTCTTAAGACTAATGAAAACACAAATTCATTCAAATCTATTAACTGAATTCAATTCCATCTTAAGCGAGCTATTATTCTTCATGCCTCTCTTCGGTAACGAAGAAATCACTATAAAAATCAAAATAATAATAATTAAGATAAACGGAGTGAAAACAAATATGTTAGTATGTAAAATGTATCAAAATATCTGTGGTTTGAACTACTACTAACGCCACCTAGTGAATAAAGTTTACATCACTGATCCCACGTGTTTTAAAAGGTTATGGTCCTCGTCCGAATTTATCAGTTATTTAATTTAAAATAGATAAATTGTGTTTGTTATTCACGGAAACATGAATTCAAACTATATAACAAGTGTGCCAAAATTAAAAGGCAGGGAGAATTATGATGAGTGGTTTTTTACGGCTGAAAACTTACTGGTCTTGGACGGGATGGGAAAGTACATCAAACCACCAGCCGGTTTCGAAATTAAGCCAGCAGAAGATGGCGAAACAAAGGCAAAGTTAATATTGACGTGCACATAAGAAATACCGAAAGTTCAACGGCATTATGGACTAAATTAAAAACCATGTTTGATGACTCCGGTTTCTCGAGGAAGATAATCTTACTTCGACATTTAATTTCCATTAGACTGGATAGTTGTGACTCAATGGTTAACTATGTCACACAAATTGTCGAAACAGCTCAACGGCTAAATGGCACAGGATTTACAATCACCGACGAATGGGTGGGATCATTATTATTAGCAAGTTTAACCGATCGTTATTCTCCTATGATAATGGCTATAGAGCATTCAGGAATTCCGATAACTGCTGATGTCATTAAATCAAAATTGCTTGACATGGAAGTTGCAAATGAATCCGAAGCTAGCGGCTCTGCATTTATGGCAAAAAATAAATATTATTTAAAAAATCGGAAAAGTAAGCCGAAGCAAAATGCCGATGCATTTACGTCAAACAATAAGTCAGTGACAGATTCAATAACAGAGGAGGTTATTTGTTACAAATGTAAAAGCACCGGAAATTATCGGAACCAGGGCCCGTTATTAAAAAAAAACACTAATAAATGTGTTTTTAACATTGTTTTTATAAACGGCAAATTTAACAAGACGGAATGGTACGTCGACAGTGGCGTGAGTGCGCTCATGACTGTGAACAAACATTGGATAAAAAACATGAACCTATCGACGTGTTTACCAGAAATCGTTGTCTAACGAATCAAAAATGTCAGTTCATTGTTATGGAGATGTGGACATTATTTAAAATATAACAGTGAAGAACGTACTATGCGTGCCTGGTTTGACAACTAACCTATTGTCAGTTAGCGAGCTTATCAGGAATGGTAACAATGTTGTATTTAAAGAAAAGCATTGTTATATTTATGGCAGAAGTAATGCTTTAGTTGCAATAGCTGATTTAACTGATGGTGTTTATAAACTTAGGTTGCAGGCACCGAATAACACAATGGCAGCTCCTGCAGTTACCGGACAATTATGGCACAGAAGGCTAGCTCACATCAACAGTCAAGACATGAACAAAATGAAGAATGGCATAGTATATGGCCTTTCATATGATGGTTCATTTGATGTAACAAAAGCAGTATGTATGACGTGTTGTGAGGGAAAACAAATGAGATTACCATTCTCTCATGTTGGTGAAAGAAGTACAGAGACATGTCATCGAATACACAGTGATTTGTGTGGACCAATGGAGGTCAATTCTCTCAACGGCAGTCGATATTTCAAAAACAGTTTGGTATTATTCACCAGAAAAGTAATAGTTTGTTGAAAATGAGCAAAATGGTATCTGCGAAAGGGCTAATTGCACAGTGGTTGAAAAAGACAAATGTCTATTGTACGATGCAAAGTTGGGCAAGAGATTTTTGGTGGAGGCCGCCGCAACAGCTGTTTATTTAAAAAACAGGTCCATTGTGTCAGGAGTACCGAAGACACATATCCCAAAAGAAAAGCGACTCAAGTGGAATAAGAAGGCCACACAGCATATCTTAGTTGGATATGGAGAGGATGTAAAAGGTTACAGGTTGTATAACCCTACCAAAAATACCATAATCACCAGCAGGGATGTCATTGTGATGGAAGGCGAGACAGGTGCAATTGCACCCAGTGAAGAGGCTATATGGATACCCGATGACGAGACAGCACAGTATAGAGTAGAAACACCAGAGGTCAGCGTGAAGAAGAAGAGTAGCATTTCAGTGTACATCCTATGTTACAGAAGTAGAGAATCAAACTGATAGCTCTTCAAATTCTTCAGTATACACTGACGGTGAAGATGAATACTCTTCAAGTGGGATACAGGTGCAGGAGGTCCAAACATCAGTTCCAAAGCCAGCGCCTTATGAAAAACAACAGCGGCAAAAAAAAAGCCCAATCGGTATGGCTTTAATAACTTGTGTGTATCCAGTACTGTTCCGGCAACAGAGGAGATCTCAATCACGGAGGTTCTAGAGGGGCCTGAGAAGGAGCAGTGGAGGCGTGCCATGGCTGACGAGTTGCAGTTATTTGAGGAAAATGAAGCATGGGAGCTTATCGAAAATCCTGGTGATGTGTCTATAGTGAAGTGTCGTTGGGTGTTTGTGAAAAATTTGATGTAGACAATAATGTGCGGTACCGGGCTAGGCCTGTGGTCAAGGGCTGTACTTAAAAGCCAGGTGTAGATTATACTCAAACTTTTGCTCCTGTAATTCGTCATTCCACTTTGAGATTATTATTTGCTCTTAGCGTTAGAATGGGAATGAGTATAATACATTTAGATATAACTACTGCTTTCCTAAATGGTGTATTAAAAGAAAAAATATACATGTCAATACCTGAAGATTTTGCAAACAAAAGTGGGGGAAATGTGTTAAGGTTAAAAAGGGCTATTTATGGACTAAAACAATCGTCTCTAGCATGGTATGAGAGGGTAAAAGATTGTCTTTGTAAATTAGGTTTCAACAATAGCCGGTATGAACCATGTTTGTTTGCAAAAACTAAAGATATTGTTAAAATAATCATTGGGTTGTATGTAGATTATATGTAGATGATTTCTTAATTTTTTCAAACAACAACAAAGAAACTGAAAAATTGAAAAATGCATTAGCTTCAGAGTTTAAGTTAAAAGATTGGGGTCCTGTTAGACAGTGTGGCGAGTGCACAATGCGTCTAAACGCAGCACAAACATCACCTGATCAACTACGTCATTGATCAGGTGATGTTGCAGTGGTCTGTTGTATGTCGTCACACGTATGGATACGCCCCTTCGGCAATATGGTCGCATGCGCATCTATTGTCCTCGCAGCGACGTCACACGCTTGACCACACCCCCAGCAAGATGGCCGCATGCATCGCTTTTGTTTTCGCCTAGGAGGAGGTCCCAAAAGTGGCAAGCACGCGTGGTGGTCATCGTGAGAGGGGAATGCGTATATAAGCGCTGTTGTTGTTGTTTATTTTTAATAAATTAATTATTTCAACTATTTTTACTGTACGCTCTAATGTAAACATTGTTGACTTGTCACAATAAATAACTCTTAAAGTCTGCCGGAGTTTTTAATTGGTGGTTAAGCTGCGATCCTCTTCACTGGTGACCCCAACGTTTGAAGCACGAAGAAGAAGAAGACCTTTCAAGATGTCAATGCCGGACGCTCCATTATCACGTGACGCCACAGCTGTTACCGCCCTTCCGGCCACTGGAGAAACGATGCGAGTTGGAGTGAGAGTACCTGTATTCAACCCAGATGATCCAGAATTATGGTTCGCACAGCTCGAAGGCCAATTCACCCTGTCCGGCATCCGAGAAGACTCCACGAAGTTCTATTACGTACTAGCGCAACTGGAACCACAGCACACGGCGGAAATAAGGGACCTGGTCGTAGCTCCACCTTCCACCGGCAGGTACGACAAATTAAAAGCCGAATTAATACGGAGGCTGTCAGCTTCACAAGAGCGTAAAATAAAACAACTGCTAATGCACGAGGAACTCGGTGATAGAAAGCCCACACAATTTTTACGGCATCTACAACACCTAGCTGGGCCAACTGTTCCAACCGATTTTATCCGTACCATCAAGTAAGTAAGTGGTCAAGTCGACTCCCAACGCATTTGCAGACGTGTATAGCAGCGCAGCATACGAAGATGAGCCTTGAAGACATGGCAGAGCTTGCCGACCGTATCAACGAAATCGTTCCAGCAACATTGCAAGTGTCCGAGCAAGTAGCCGTGCCAGTAGCCGGTCGAGTAGCCGGGCAAGTAGCCAGTGCATCTAGTTCCACTCTAGGAGTACCAAGTACTAGTTTCGAAAGCCTGAATCAGACCGTAGCTGAGCTGAGCAAGCAGATGGAGATACTTAGCATGCAACTTAACCGAAGACAGCCACGATCCCGCTCACGATTCGCCATAGACAGATCGCGACGACATTCCCGCGCACGTTCCCGCTCACAAACAAATAACTACCCGTACTGTTGGTACCATCATAGATTCGGCGAGCGCGCACGCAAATGTATTCAACCGTGTAGCTACAAGAAGATGGGAAACTCTCAAGGCAGCCAGTAGTGGCGGTAGACGACTGCCTTACTATTTCGGGCCGCCTGTTCATCACGGATCGCAAGACCAAAGTGCAATATTTAGTTGACACCGGTTCAGACCTCTGTGTCTTTCCAAGATCCGCTGTTCGGGAACCTAGAAACAAAATGGGATACGAATTGTTCGCTGCAAATGGGACTATCATTTACACATATGGCTTCCTCCCCTTAACGCTGGATCTAGGACTTAGGCGCGCTTTCACGTGGCGTTTCGTCGTAGCAGACGTCTCAAAGCCCATCATCGGCGTCGACTTTTTAAGTTACTACAACCTGCTAGTCGACTGTCGCAACCAGCGCCTCGTTGACGGTGTTACCACACTTGCTGTTGCACTCCCGAAACAACGTTCTACGGAAACAATTTCCTCAGTCCGTACGACTTTAGAGGATACATCTTATCATCGCCTGCTTAGAGAATTCCCAGAAATCACTCGTCCTGCTGGAAAGCCGCACATCACCAAACACTCTACGGTGCACCATATCCGTACCACCGATGGACCACCGGTATCTAGCCGCCCGCGACGGTTAGACCCGGAAAGACTAAAAATTGCTAAGCAAGAGTTCGATGAGATGTTACAGAGTGGCACAGCAAGAAGATCTGACAGCCTATGGTCATCACCGTTACATTTAACTAAGAAGAAAAACGACGGGTGGCGACCGTGCGGCGATTACAGAGCCCTAAACGCCCGTACAATTCCCGATAAGTACCCTATCAGGCACTTGCATGATTTTACGTGCCAGGATCTATCTAGGAATGAGAATAAATGTAAACAAAGATTTTATTACTATTGATCAAACACAGTATATTGAACAATTAGTTGAAAAATTTCAGATGTCTGATTGTAAGCCTCAGAGTACTATTGAACCTAAATTGAATATCGAAAAATCTACAGAATGTTGGCTGATGTTCCTTATAAAAACTCATTGGCAGTTTAATATATCTGGCAGTATTAACAAGACTAGACATTTCTAATGCTGTAAGCTATGTCAGCCAATTTAATACTTGTTATAATGTCAGTTGCTACAATTATGCAAAATGATTATTGAGATACTTGCAATGAACTAAAAATTATTGTTTAAAGTATACCAGTAGGGACATAAATTTGCATGGTTTTGTAGATACTGATTGGGCATCCGATGCCTTAGACAGGAAGTCCTACACTGGATTCTGTTTTATGATGTCCGGGTCAGCAATTTCATGGCAAAGCCGTAAACAGAAAATAGTTAGTCTATCTAGTACTGAATCTGAGTATACATCTATGTCTGAAGCTTCTAGAGAGGCTGTTTATTTAAAAAAATTAATTCATGAGATTACTGGAAATTCATATGTAGTTATTTTGCATTGTGATAATCAAAGCACCATAAAACTAGCCTGTAGTGAACAGTTTCATAACCGGTCAAAGCACATAGATGTGCGCTATCATTTTATAAGAAATGTTATTAATGATCATATAGGCCTCTGCATCTTTGACAGATGATTTAAGCGGCATCGCGTAGGCACTTGCGTTCGTGACTGAAAAGACCAATGCGAGAGAGGATCCTTCGGCCGCATTTCCGACAAGTGTATGCGCCCCCAGATGGGCGGGGGTTTGAAGCCCGCTCATGACGCCTAGTGCGTTTTTCTTTTAGTAATTTAAACCAGGCATTGTCATGCTTTGATTGACCTTCGTAAATAAGGCGTCGCCACTTGGCACGGTCCTCTGCCAGTTCCTCCCATCGATTGCTAGGGATGTTAAACGCAACCATATCACGCTTAGAGCAATCTTTGTAACGGAGCATAGGCCGCCCAACAGACCTCTTTGCATCCACAACCTCTCCCAGCAGTATTTGCCTTGGAAGACGAGTCTGCTCCATTCGATGCACGTGTCCCAGCCACCGTAACCGTTTTTTTTTTTAGAATGGTCATGATGCTAGGCAGCTGTGCCGCTGATGCCGTACTGCCCCAAGTTGCAACTTCTTTGCGGACGAGTTCCCCAAATGACTCCACTACTTCCACGTCACGAGTCTTGAAAGGATTTATCTTTTTTCGACCGAGTGGCTTGGAAGAGTGGACTCTCCTAGGGACAAGTCTGACTTTAGTAGCTACGAGGCTGTGATCGGTGTCGCACTCGGCACTGTGAAACGCCCGCGTGTGGAGCGATTCCCGTAGATCCCTCAAGGTCTAATTGGTGCCAGTGTTTAGATCGAGGGTGCATCCACGAGACTTTCCGCATCATTTTGCCTTTAAAAAAGGTGTTGGTAACACACAGCTGGTGCCTTGAGCAAAACTCCAACAATCGTTGTCCGTTGTCGTTAAGCTTGCCTATTCCGTGTGCACCGAGGCATTCAGGCCAGGCTGATGTACCCTGACCGACGCGGGCATTAAAGTCACCCAAAATATGCAGTCTGTCAGTTGGATTCACCCTGCGCACTGTCTCATCGAGCTGGCCGTAGAATTGATCCTTGGTCTCGGGTTTTGAACTAAGCGTCGGTGCGTAAGCGGAAATTAGCGTGACAAAGCCGCTTTTTGTATTTAGACGCAAGACCATAATCCGCTCGGAAACGCCTACAGGTATCTCTATGGCGTAGATGAGATGGTTTCGAACCGCGAAACCTACACCGTGGACTCGTGTTTCCAAGGAACTCTTGCCCTTGCAGTATAAAGTGTAGTTAGTTTCACGCAAAGACCCTTCGTCTTCAGTTCTGGTCTCTTGTAAGGCTACAATATCGATATTGAGCCTTTTAAGCTCCACGTCGATACTGTAAGTTTTGCGCAGTTTTTGGGCGCAATTGGAGCTTCCGTAGGTGTTCGGGAAGCCTGTCCTCGTCGTTCGGACATTCCATGTCGCAAAGCGCATGTAAGCAGCGTTGGTGTGGGTTTTGAGATTTTTGTTTCTTTGAGCAGGTGGTTAATGTCACAGCGTCAACGTCTAGCTGTAAGGCTAGTGTTCCGTTCACCCAGGCGGAACAAGTTAACGCTGAGGCGGATCAGTACCTTATTGATCGGGGGCTGCCCAACTTAAAGCAGGCGGTAGCTGATCAATGGATCTACGATGGATCCTCCTACTGTCAAGAGTGGCCCCTGGCGTCCGCACTTACGCCTATTCGTGCTGACTTATAACCGGTGACTGCCACTCTCCGTGTTGTTTTCCACCTTCAAGACAGGTGAGCGAAGTGTCCTCTCCGTGGATGCTGCTACGCCTGGGCCAGGCGACTTTATGACAACACGGGCTTGCCCAGTACCCATGCCACCCTCTCCTCCTCCCCAGCAGGATTCGCAGGAATGACGAGTCAATACGTAGGTGCTAGTTTGGCCGCAGGTGACTGGCTTACGCCTAAACGGAGGCACCGCTCCGGATTTAATATTAGTTTTCCTTCTTTTTTAGAGACTCGGTGTTGACGACTCTGCCGTTGGGACGTGGGACATGGGAGCAAGGGCGTGACGCTGGGATAAATTTGGGAAACAGCGTATCAAGGAGAGGGGTGAGGATACTGTGATCACGGAAGATACAGGAATGTGACACTAGTAGCTAGAGCAGTCCGGGGTCGCGTACCCGTAGTGATTCCAACCAGCTATCGGACAGATAACTGGTAGATCCATCCTCTGGACAAATATAAATTAATTAATGATAAGATAATTAAAATCAAATATATTCCCACTGAAGAAATGCCTGATGACATTTTGACTAAGGGTTTGTGTCACTTAAAGCATTATAAGCTTATGAATATGTTGGGTATAGTAAGTACATAATGGTTGGTTTATTTTGATAACTGGGGGTGATAGTATGTAAAATGTATCAAAATATCTGTGGTTTGAACTACTACTAACACCACCTAGTGAATAAAGTTTATATCACTGATCCCACGTGTTTTAATAAAATAAAACGAAATAATTGAATTTAGAAAAGACTTATCTCTGAAAATATATTCCAGACAGCCTTGAGGATGATAATACGGTCAAGGATCAGTTTATCTTAACAATTTTTACAAGACCATCAAGGTGAATATATGTTTAGATTTAAAGGAATACACACAATTTTTAATATTCAATCTTATACAATAGAACACTACGACAAATATTAAAAAGTACTGATATTTTTATAACTCCTAATTAAAAATATGTGCACGGACAACTACGTTTCATAAACTCAATGGGTTTAGAGGTACGAAAATTTCGTAAAGAATCTTTACTGGATTTTTCTGTCGTAATACATACCTAATATGGCAAACTTTTTTATTCCCTTTTTAGATTATTGACTAGCACTTATCATAGGACATTGACTATTTTTTTTATTTTTGGTTGGGCTTTATGCAAGCTCGTCTGGGTAGGTACCACCTACTCTGATGAGTAATAACTGGTGATATTCTATCGCAAAACAGCAGTACTTGGTATTGTTTTGTTCCGGTTTGAAGGATGAGTGAGCTAGTGTAATTAGGCACAAGGGCCATAACATCTTAGTTCCCAAGGTTGGTGGCGCATTGGCGATGTAAGCGATGGTTACCAATTTTTAACAATGCCAATGTCTACCTGGGCACCATCACGTGGCCCATATGCTTGTCCGCTTACCTATTCTATAAAAAAAGTATTTCGTTTGAGAAAAAAACGTAACTCTACTACTATTGCGTCTCTTGCTATATAATCTCGTTAAAAACAAAATTTGAAATCGGCGGTAACTTTGTATTCAATTTAATTACGTTTCATGATGGTTTGAAACTGATTGTTATTGACTGATGTTGAACAATATATTTGTTAATTTTGATATTACGTAAATAAATTTCACTATGGTGAAAGCTTATGCAAGATACTGTAAATAATATATTTTTAAACTTTACAATTAATTTGAGGAACAGTATATTTTAAGAAAAAAAAATTTAAATAAGCGTACGGGGAATGAACCTATTGTTCTCCTGGACCTAAAAATCATTAATCATAAGAAATCTACCATAATTTGCTTTGGTCAGACCCTTGTAATAGGAAGTGGAATTCGGTAGCTATTTGTTCAGTATAATACGAAAAATATAATAATTTTTAGAAAGGTTAAATTCGTATTACGTTTAATCCAGCTAAGCTGGTTAATTCACCGTAATGAACCAGTGAAATATGTAATTTGTTTTTTAAATTATGTGTACTTTTGTGTATGTAATGCCCACCTGATGATGATGATGAGGATGACTGCCCACCTATCATATTCTACAAATCAGCAATATTTAGTATTATTGTGTTTCAGTTTCAAAGGTGAGTGAGCCTGTGTATCTACAAGCACAAGGGTCATAACATCTTAGTTCCCAAGGTTAGTGGCACATTAGCAATGTACCGAATGGTTAATATTTCTTACATCGCCCATCAGATGACCTATTTGCTAGTCCACCAACCCTTAAATCTATATTATCTAGGTTATGTAATAAATTCTCAGTAAATATCAAATTGGCCCTTGTCTTTGGAGATAGACTTAGAACTTACGCTGGATCACTGAGGGCTGATGGAAACGTAGCAGAATTTTATTCGACATCTACAGTCTTTCACGATGAAAATAAAGTGGTGCTGCCCCTTATACATCAGATTAAAGAAGTGATTATTTTTTTAAAAGCTGGTGCCCGCAACTTATTCTGCGTGAAAAATTATTTATTATTTTGTTACTCTTTCTTTATCGACCAGAATCGTATTTGATAAATTTATTCAATGTACACACAAAATTTCTATTGCTTTATAATATCTATAAAATAAAGCAGAGATATTGTGTATTCCATTACTTTTTATAATATTTGTGTAATTACAAAAAAATGAAAACTAGGTGTTACATAACATTTAATAAAGTTAATTGAAATGTAAGTAAACGTCTTTGCTTGAGTTGCCTTTTATAGAACAGTTCTTTGTTTTATTTACATTGAATACATTTTTGTACAAACCGCAATTGTTTTGTTTTGTGTTCCTAATTAGCTGTTTTAAAAGGAACTCGGCGTGAAAAGGAAAATATTCTTGATTTAATAAAGGCTTTTTCATTTAAATTTAATGAAAATATTTCTTAGATATTGATAGATAAAAATTAGTGTCTGTTGGTAATTGATTTTATTAACTTTTTCGTCTGCGGCTTCGTCCATGCGTTAAAGGGAGGGGTGGGGGGTCATTATAATATAAGTTTGGAATAAAAAAAACAGGGAGTCATAGGGACGATAGAAGTGAAAACTTGAAACTGTTATATATTTGTCCAATTTCCACATCAATTGGCACTCCAAGTAATTATTACTTCCTAATTTCTACTTACTATTTATCGCAATACACATTATGTCGCAAATTCGGTATAAAATGTTAATACAGTTTAATTTAAATAAATATTGTATTTAAAATACATTTATAATATTTGTATACATTGTTAGTATTTACATAAATTCCAATAATTATTGTCCTCATTAATTTCCACAATACTTAAATTATTTGTACTTTCAACGATTTTATTATATTAACATTAGCATGTCGATGACACGAAGCCACAAGACTATATCCTACGATATAACAGCGTTACGCGCCTAAAGAAGTTTTCACTTCAAAATATCTTTATTTTTTTTATTTTATTTTTTTATATTCGCCGGGAGGGCAAATGACTCTACTCCACCTGATGGTAAGTGGTAGTAGAGTCCAAACGCGACGACGGCCAGTACAGACGGGAAAAACGTTCTGCACTAGCCGCCTTCGCCTTGCCGGCCCGCAAGATGCCTCTTCACGCCTCATTTGAAGGACACCGGGTTGTAAGAGGAGGGGAACACGTGAGCTGGTAAGGAATTCCATTTTTTGGAAGTGCGACAAAGAAAGGAGTTTTGGAATATAATTATTCTTTAATTATTTTATTATTACCTATGACTATGTGTAGCTGAGATGGCCCAGTGGTAAGAACGCGTGAATCTTAACCGATGATCGTGGGTTCAAGCCCGGGCAAGCTACACTGAATTTTCATGTGCTTAATTTGTGATTATAATTCATCTCGTGCTTGACGGTGAAGGAAAACATCGTGAGGAAACCTACATGTGTCTAATTTCACTGAAATTCTGCCACATGTGTGTATTCCACCAACCCGCATTGGAGCAGCGTGGTGGAATAAGCTCCAAAAACCTTCTCCTGAAAAAGGGAGAGAAGGCCTTAGCCCAGCAGTGGGACATTCACAGGCTGTTACTTGTGATATGACTATGTTATATATCGTATTTGTGACAAACTGAATAAAAATCCCATTTGTAATAAATAATAACTTTTAGCATTATTTTAAAAGTACTTCGAGTAGGTACTTAAAAAAGTAAATTTTTTATACAGTGCTGATTGATTATTTATCAATACACAACAAAGATCATATTCAAATTGATTGTGATATTACATCCCGCAATTTAACAAGCTTAAGTTATATTAAAATACCAACTGAAACTAACTTTGAATAAACTCAGAATCTCATCCCATACTTAGTAAGAAACTTTACCGAGTTTCTAAGCTGACAATGCAAATAACTTAGTTTAATTATGCTATTATTCTGTTTGCAAAACAGTAAACAATATAAGTACACTGCGAACTGTCAAATAACAAACAATCAATCATTTTTAAGTGCGTATCCTATATATTGTTTTAAAAATAGTTTTTAAAATTAATTCTTTGACCAGATGTTTTATTTGATTATATTATTATATAAATTATAATTGCAACATAAAGTAAAAACGATTACAAAATCTAATATTACAATAACACTAACAAAGTAAAAAAGTAAAGTAAAATGTTAGTGTCCCATTGCTGGCTTACGACTTCTTCCTATTTTGAGAGGTTTATTCACTCGGCTGGTGAAATTCGTGATAGTAGTACATGGGATAAATATTTAATAAAATAACATAAACTAACCACATGAAAATTGTATGATGCTTGCTCGTATTTGAATCAATATGCTGAACACGATTTAACTACTGAAAAATTAAATATTAGATCCTTACTAGAATATAAAGTTTTTTTTGTAAAATATATTTAATTAATCAAAGTATGCACCGTTGTTATCAATGCACTTTTGCCATCTCATAAGTAGTGTATTGATCCCTTTATTAAAAAAACCATGGAGTCGAGAATCAATAAAATCTTTGAAGGCGGTTTGGAATGTCGCATCGGAGTTAAATTTTTTTCCCTGTAAGAAATTGTCCAAATTCCAGAAAAAATGGTAATCTGTTGGAGCAATTTCCGGGAAGTACGGTGGATGTCGCAGACATTCCAATTGTAGCTCATCTACCTTAGTGGTTGTTTGTTGTGCAGTGTGTGGTCTTGCGTTGTCGTGAAGCAGCAGTGGCCTAGAGCGATTGACCAATTTCGGTTGTTTAGCAACTAGTTCTTCCTTCATGGTTTGCAGTTGCTGACAATAGATATCTGCCGTAATCTGGCCAAACCAGATTTTAGAAATCTGTAGTCATCGGCATCGGTCTAGACATCGGCGCTAGTCCACCAAACACTCACAAGTAACTTTTTCTGAGTCAATTTTCATTTAGGGCAGGATTTAGCTGGGTCTTCAGGGTTCAGCCATTGCGACTAGCGCTTCCGATTATCGTACAGTATCCACTTTTCATCACAAGTAATGATTCGATTTAAAATCCCTTCATTATCGTGTCGGTTGAGCAAAGTAACACAGCAATCGACGCGTGTTTGCAAGTTCGATTCACTCAATTCATGAGATACCCATCGTTCAAGTTTTTTTACTTTCCCGATTTGCTTCAAGTGGATTAATACAATTTTATCACTTACCCTGAAGCCTGCAGCCTCATCCAGAACGAAAACGTTGAAACCAAAAACGTACCGTGCTTTCTTTTGCAACACCAGCGCCGTATACATCATTAATCCTTCAAGCTGTTTCCGCAGCACTGGTGCCACGGTAGAACTCGTACTCGTAAATATACCGATATTTCATGTTTTCCATTGTGCGATAATAAGCGACACCAAAAAAAAAACATATAAATTTGAATTTGGAATTCTTAACCAAAGAGGAGATATTTCAGATGAAAGTGATCAGGACGACAAAACGCTAATTTCATATGTAAGGACCTAATAATTAATTTTAATCAAATTTATAATATCATTATGATACAAAAATAATTATTTGCACCTTTTGCGCCAACTGGCTATACCCATCTAATAGATTGTACTGATTTTGTTGGCAGATTACCTTAACTACTGAAACGTAACCTCAAATTATTCCGCTTTAACACATTTCACTAGCGTGGATTTCTGGAATCTTCAGAAAACAGGTTACTCGCTTGTGGTTGCTTTGCTAGTGACAGTAAAATTTGCTAATGTTAGCTGAAGTAAATACGAATATAAATTCTTTAAACCTTACTATAATGTTTAAAATTTGAATATTATAATGCTAAGTTCATATGTTTTACTAATAACATCAATTATTAACAAAAGTAATAAAAAATAATAATATGATTATGATGTTCTTCTTAGATTAGCAGATTAGCGAACTGTGACTGTCATACATTAATGCATAAGTTGATCCGCAAAACAGGTGCACTCATTATTCCCTTATTTTTTTCTTATGAGACGAAAAATGCGACTACGAAAATAATTCTGGAGCAAGACCTACGTGGTTTACCTGCTTTCTTTTTAGAAAAACCCAATAACCTTTTCTTGGCCCGTCTTGAGTGCGACCCCATGTCCGTACACTTCTGGACCCCCAGGATTTTACAGATCTGCAGGGTTCATAAGATAACTACTATAACCCTTACGTATTTTAGTTTTTTTTTTAATTTGTTTGGCATACTTACTATTTTTAGAAACAATAAACATAAAGTGTATGTCTTTAAACGTATTCCTTATCAAGCCCTGGTTGTAAGCTATGCGAAAACCCCATTTCTGTAGCACAAAGATAGTATTGATATTCTCTATAATATCAGAAAATGGAATGCCATCGGATTACTCTTAGGAGAATCGTATACACATCAGTTAACAATCTAATTGCACTAATGCTGCAAAGCTGAATTTACTCGAAAACTTATTAAGCTGCGGGTCACATTGCAGCTTAGCATCTATAATGGTACAGACAGACAACCTGCTTCGTTAGTTTAATAGCTCGCTTACATTCCATGTTAAGTTTTCTATCAAGTTAGGAATTTGGCAGATATTACATTCCCCAGCCTTATAAAGCACACTAAGCTTCTAAACTTTTTTCCATCGTATCAAATTGGAATCGGCTTATGAGAAACATCACAATGATACAAATTAATTATGGTGGGTATAAAAAGCCTAATGTTGCCCAATTTAATATTATGTTATTTCACATATGTTATGTTTCAGAGCAGTAAATTTTATTATTTTTCATCATTTTACCACCGAGAACAGAAAAATGAATGATCCCCATATTTGCGCCCTCAGGGAGCCCCTAAGCCCTAGGGATCTCGATCTTTCAATCTTACGTATCCCCTGAATTTGGTTGATAAGATACGAAATCAGATGTATACGTCACTAACGCCGTAGCGTCGTAATTTTCAGACTAGTAAGTGACGATATCTCAAAGAAAAGGCCTTAGATGTAATTTACAATATCCCTAATGCATCCAATGGCGCATACAATGTGATTTTTGATACAATCAACACCGGCGTCACTCCTGGTAATTGCAAATTACATTGCATATAAACTTTAAACATTGTGTTAAAAGTATAATTGTCATTACTTATCATTGTAGTTTTAATCAAACATTTTTTAAAACGTAGAGTATGTTATAAGAATCGAAGTACTGGTAACTTATGACCTTCTCTAAAGAAAGTTTTGAATCGCAGTCATTCATTAAGCAAAAACGTTCTCGTGTGTGATTCTGATACATCGGCCTAAATATTTCCAAGTTCTGTATAAGACAGGCAATGTATTGTTTTAATGAATTAGTCGTACCTCGTGTTGTGGCGTTTGTATTTGCGTTCGTACCAAGCACAGAGATTTGGTATTTAATAAGGATGGATGTTTCGGTGAAGCGAAGATTTATTTCCGCTATTTACTTTGAATATTTATTTTTAGTTTTGCTATTATTTTCGTATTAATCAGTGTATTAGTATATACATTATTTAATTACTCTGGTTTCCCTTCAAAACGGATAAATCTTTCGCCTTTAATTACATCTAATATTATTATATTTCGGACGTTATTAATATCTTAATAACGGCGATCCGTCAATGACGTTCAACCACGAGATGGCTGCCTGTGTAACGTTCCGCCAGAAAGAAATCACAGCAAAAAGTATATAATCTCTCTCATCTAAAATTGATCAGATTTATTACAAAACAACGGTGATTTTAATCTTCAACATTCTTCTTTACCACTAGTAACAATAGTCTAATAATAAACGATATCAAAATTTTAAAAAGCTGCAATCAATTCAAATTCAGAATTAAGCCGTCATATTGCATTGAAGGAAAGCATGTATGTATGTGTATATAGTACCTAGCAGTGCACCGCCATTTCACCCACCTTAAAATAAATTAATTATTTATAAAAAAAATTAAGAATACATATGTCGCCGATCTCGATCCCAACCACTTTCATGTTATTAATAATTATATACTATTATTATATAATATTTATAATTCTATACCATTCGAATCGCCCAACATCGCTATTAGTCTATTTGTTCATTTGTTTGTACATTGTCGTTATTTTTTCTATTTGTTCATCTACTAAGATTCGTAGCGTGATGTGGAACAGATTATAAATTTTCTCAAGGGCTATTAAATGCAAAAATAATTTTCCAATTCGACTGATAGGTAAATTTTACAGTGTTCAAACAAAGAAACTCTTCAATTTAAAAATATTAGTATAAATTATAGTGAAGTAATCGTAATAAATTAATCACAAGAAATGATATTATTTAAAGTATATTAAGTAACATTAAATTTCATTAAGAATCACTATAGTTAGCTTTACGTTTAAGTGGAACGAAAGCCTGATTTGTTAGAAGTTTGTTTAGTACAGCACACATTGTTTTCAAAGTTCCTTACAAGTGGCACTTAGCCAAGTTGGAGGTTTTTGCTCCGTGAATTGTGATACCCATGATGTTTTCGTTGTGATTACAAAAGATCTAAGCATTGTAGACACATACATACTATTTGTATTGACGGAGAATGAATGTTTATATATTGTGATGGCTTTGTTTATCGCGATTATCTTAAATTACTTTCACTTCCTAAAAAAATAATATAATCAAATAAATTTAATTAATATGAATGTAACGACTTTCAAATCTTATACTGGTGGAAAAAGGTGTCCACTTTTCTTGAGGAGAAGGCTAAGAGTTTATTCCACGCTTGTCTAAAGTAAATTGATAGATATACATGTGGTAGATTTTCATTCAACACGTGCTGTTTTCATCCCGGTGTTTTCCTTCCATGGTGTACGAGATCAAACTGCAGTAATACTATTCTGGGTTTGAACTTTCATTTTTCGGTTAAAATTGACTTGTTCTAACAACTAGATCATTTCGTCATTTATAAATTTTTATCATATAATAATTAATTACTAATATATTAGAAAGTCCGAGATGGCCCAGTGGTAAGAACGGATGAATCTTAACCTATGATCGTGGGTTCAAACCCGGGCAAGCATCACTAAATTTTCATGTGCTAATTTGTGATTATAATTCATCTCGAGCTTTACGGTGAAGGAAAACATCGTGAGGAAACCTGCATGTGTCTAATTTTACAGAAATTCTGCCACATGTGTATTCCATCAACCCGCACTGGAGCAGCGTGGTGCAATAAGCTCCAAACCTTCTCCTCAAAAAGGGAGAGGAGGCTTTCAGCCCAGCAGTGGGACATTCACAGGCTGTTACGGAATATATAAGAAAGAGGACTCACGAGAAATATATCCTGGCTGTTATATGTATTGTATGGATCATAAACAAAACAAAGCCATTCCTTAAATTGTTAATCCATTACCAAATTCAGAAAGCCAGTTATATCAGTAAATGTCCTTAGTATATAATGGTTGCATGTCCATTCGAATCGAATCAAACACAAGACAGCCCAGTACTATAACTTACAAAACGAACTTGCATTTATATCTTGCAACTAAATACTTACAATTATAAAAAGTGGCCTAATAAAACAAACCTCGTTGCTTTAATGAGTTTTAAGGTTGATCTCGAGGTTCTGGGTTAACCTAAAGTTGAGGAATTCTCAATAATAACCTGCAGTTTGAAAGATGTCAATGTTAACACTCCCGTGATTAGGAAATTGCACGTAATTGCGCTGTAAAATTGTCTCTTGTTTGCTATTTTTAATTTTCTTCAGAAATCGGGCATAAAGAAGTGTGATTTGTGTTTCTTAGGTTTTTATTATTTATTATAATAAAAAAGAAAGGCTACTTCTAATGCCCCAGAAATGCATGAGAAGCTATATATAAAAAACTATTTCAAATATTCTAGAAATTTAAAACATCTTTCAACATCCTTAAAGTTACTCTCTAAAACACAATTAAACTTCTAGAACTCAAATCAACATTTGAATTCGCTGGTTAGCCGCAAGATTGCAATGTTTTGTTAAATTCTTTAATTAACTTAGATAGCACCTGGTCTCTCTAGCAAAAGCTTAAACAAAGTTCCCACACTCTTGCTTTTACATTATGTTTAACTTTGTCGACGTGTCTATTAAGTTTTTTCTTTTGGACAAGAAAGTGTCGTGCGGTATTTTTACGACCTACACGGAGGTCTGAGCCACGCCTTACGTATTAACAGCGATTTACTTTTTGAACATGTTATCACAAGTATTCGCGAGAGGTCATAGGAAAATGTATGTATTTATATTGTATACTTGTAATTTTATATGTATTGATACTATAATTTATTTATTGAAATATATCATGTGTATTTTATTTACATTTATTTATAGTTTGTTTTAATAATAAATTAATATTTATTAATTTATTTATTATTACAGCACCACCTACCTCACATCCCATGAGTTATTACTTACACCGTTGGTTGGATGATAGGCATTTACGCCTCCCGCCCGGACACGACCGGGACGGATATGTAGGACTCACGGGGCAGAAGGCCACCGTCCTACCCACTAAAACCTCCCCGTTTCCGCCTCACCACATGGTGGTGGGGTTACGGGAACGCGTTAGCACACCACCACGACCCCGCCTGCGGCCGTCGCTTTAGGTAAGCGACCCACCGGTTGTTTTTTATTGAGGTTTTCTCCTCTTGGCCCGGCCGGTGAAGGCAAGGCCCTCGGTCCCACCACAGACTGACGCATGGATGGGGAAACGAGTTTGAGAAGGCGATGACCGATGTCTGTCCACCCAGCATCGACACCGAAACTGGGCGAACCCGCCTCTCCTTCCTCCCTCTACATCTCCTCCTGTCTCCGGCAGCCCGAAAGGACCGCGGAGACCAATTCCTCCTCTCTCTCTCCGGCGGCCCATAAGGACCCCGGAATCCTCCTACTTGCCATGAAGCCGCTCGCTGGTCCACTCTGCGCAACAGAGAAGTACCAAGAGCGGCCCGCGACACTTCCGCCGCGTCAGTCTCAGCCGCAATCGACAAGCAATCCGGAAAAAAAAACATCGGAATGCTGGTCGACCCCTGGTCTGGTCGATCGATCTGGACTGGTCGATCGATTGGTTGCCTGGAAGAGATCGCTATGTAGCGATAAAGTCGCCAAATCAATTTTGGCTACTTTTATTTAGGCTGTATCCATTCTTTGTATTTTTTTTTTCTCTTTGTGGTGTACAATAAAGTATAAAGTAAAGTTTATATATATTATATAAGTTTTATATACTCGAATTTCGAAAAAGTCTTACGCCGGTGTTATCTTTGTATCTTTGTAAATGAAGCATTATAATCGACGCATAAAAACACTACCGCTTCTTTTTTTAATTTAGTTATAAATAAATAAAGTAGCATCTCTTACGAGGAAGATAAAGAACTTTTTCATTACGGTGCCTTTCATCCTACACATAAAGGTTTCCTCGTGATGTTATACTTAATCGCCCAACACCAAAGGCAAGCGCTTAAGAAATCAGTGAAAAACCTTTATTCTATCCTTTCGAACATATTTGTGCTACGCAAAATAACTTTGATAGCATAAATGATTGACCTGACCAGGAATCTGCGGCATTATAAACAAATCATTTAATGAACGAAGCAGTCATTGAGAGTTTACTTGGTGGTAGGGCTGTGAACAAGCCCGATTCGGTAGATATGTATAAGTGAGTGGTACTTATCAGATATTCTACCGCCAAGAAGCAATACTTTAGTATTGTCGTGTTCCAGTTTGAAGGGTTAGTGAGCCGGTGTAATCGCATTCACAAGGAACATAACATCACTTAGGGGACATTTCTAATTGATAGCTATTCATAATAAATACATTTATTTTTAATCATTTACTTTCGAAATCACTACAAATTTGGCTTATAAACTTTATAACCAAGCTACTAGTGAAAAAATTGCTACAAACGTTTGTGTGAAATAAGAAGTAAGTGTTTTTTTTTTATATTTCCCGGGAAGCAAATGACTCTACTCCACCATATGGTAAGTGGTAGTAGAGTCCAAACGCGACGACGGCCAGTACAGTCGGAAAGAATGTTCTGCACTAGCCGGGCCGGCAAGGTGGGGGACCTTGCCAGCCCGCAAGATGCCTTACGCCTCGTTTGAAGGAATCCGGTTTGTAAGAGGAGGGGAACACGTGAGCTGGTATAGAATTACATTTTTTGAAAGTACGACAAAGAAAGGAGTTGCCAAATTTTTTTGTGATCGATGGATGTTGTCACAGTTAGGCGGTGACATCGAGAACCAGCACGCGAGACTTGTGAAGGAAGGGGGAAGCAGGAATTAGAGAGAATAATTCATCAGAGCACTCGTCATGATACAGTTGATAGAAAGCGCTCAGTGTTGCTATCTCTCGTGTATACAACCATGTTTATGTATGTGTGTACATAAACAATCTCAGTTCCACTGACGACATAGCGATACTTAAGTGGCAATATTATTATTGAAATAACTAAGTTCATTAGATATAATTTATATTAAATTAGAAGATGCAAATAGACACTGCAATGCTTTAAATGTGTGTAGTATAGTGAAACTATATTTGTGTCTGTAATATAATATTAAATATACTTTTCATTTATTTATTTAGTGTTTGTAAAGTAAGTGGGTGGATAGTGGTATAGTTATATAATGAATGAAATATAAGTTTAACAATCATTCGTACATTCAATATTCGATTGATTTATCTAACAGTTGACCATTAGCCTTTCAAAAGTCAGTCATTATAGTCATAAGCAACTTGGTAATTTGTGATGTATTTAATTTTTTTTTAAAAGTTGAAAAAAGAAATGGGTCGAGATGCAATTGCGGACTTGAGCTCTTACAAGCAACAGTGAATTTTCATCTACTTCATTTGTATTTATTATAAATTTCGTGCTTAGTGGTGAAGGGAAATTGGTGGAAGGCTCGTATTGCTTGAAGGTCTGACATATTTGTATCCACCGTTTGAATGGCATGGAATAAGTTCCGAACCTTCTCGTCAGGTGGAAAATAGGTTTTACCCTGAGAGTGTGCCCTTTGCAGGATATTAATTTCATCTAATTTTACTTTTAAAAATATACATAACTTCAGAGAATCTTAACTAAATTGTAGTGTACGCGTACAAGTTTCGGTTCTAGTAGTGTAAATTTTTATTATGATTTATTAGGGAAAAATTTATATCCCATACACAAAAAAAATCTATAAAGTGTCTCAATGTTTTTTAGTTTAATTAGTAAAATTATTTAAGAGCTAAAAAGTTACTATAAAATTTCAATAAAATACCAGACAACCTTTATTATTTAAGCGCAACGACATTGAATATATTTTTGTCATAAAAACAATTCAACTTCAAAGTTACGTAACCGTAACCGTAACAGCCTGTGAATGTCCCACTGCTGGGCTAAAGGCCTCCTCTCCTCTTTTTGAGGAGGAGGTTTGGAGCTTATTCCACCACGCTGCTCCAAGTTACGTAAAATAAATTTTAATTATTTCTTTATTAATGCTCGAAAAAGATAATTAATACCACCCACTCATCATTTCAAATTGTACAGATTTTTATAAAATTGGATGAGTAGATAGCTAGAGAGAAGGGCTTTTAAAAGGCTTTAGTACCAGTAGCGAGAGATTAATTTAAATTGAACATTATATTGATCAAAATAAATAAAATTAGGTAATTTGTAAAATTTGGAATATAACTGCTTACCTGGTAATTGAAGAGGTAATTGCGTGTCGGATTTGCGTGGAGAATACCTTGTGTTGTCAAGATAGATAAGAAGAGGTAATTATTTGGAGTCTTCAAATATATATAAAAAAATAACAAAGTTTTAAAAAAAGATGTAAAATTCTATCAAAATACAAAAAAAATTCGTATTGATGAGTCTATTTCAAATCAGATCAATGGTTATGTGGAACTGATCAATATATCAGCTATAACTTTTGAACTTTACATACTAGTAAGTAAAAATTAATTAGATACAAGGGTGAACATACATTTTCACGGTATATGCCAGCGATTCCGTGACGCACCCCCCCCCCTCCTTTTTTAGTAGGTATTGTGGCGTCAGCGTGAAAAACATACTGTGCCTTTAATAATTGTAAGCTTCTAAACAAGATATATTACATAATATGCAATGATTATAAACTTTTGGTTCACGTGTAATGTCGAATTTAGTAAATATTTATTAAAGAAATACATAAACATATATAACTTCTTTCATTTCAAAGTTACATGAAATATATTTTCAACAAAATCTAAATTGATTATTTTAGGCTATACATCTATGTTACGCTTTCGCTGAATTTGTACTAGTACCAAATGACTAATTTGTTCATAGGATATACGAAACAATAATTTAAAAAAAAAGTCATTTTATGAAACCTATTTTAAAGCACAAATTTTATTCAACCATTATTATTTATATCATAATATATAAGAACTTCTTGTTCGAATTTTCGTACAAAACTAATATAAATATAGTTGTTATCTGAAGTGGAAATGGGCGTTTTAAGCATTATCTTAGCTTGCTTCTTACAGGAAATAGGAAAGCGGGTCACGTGTTGGAATGACAAGGAATGGGGCCGCCATACCTTAAGCCATGCTTTACAACTTGGCTATAGTACTGAAACATACACTATGTGACCTCGTTACTACTTGGAAAATATTATTTCCTTATTAATCAAATGTTGGATTGTTTTGATAATATAATTCGATTATTTATTCATATTAAGATGCTCTAAATTTATTTAAATAATTAATAAGTATAACATTTTATTATACCTTATCTTATTAATGTATACATATAATGAATCTGTAACTGATCGCTGTCTGAACATGGAAGATATATGAGTAAAACTATTACCGGGAGCCTTTATCAACGCAATAAAACCCAAGATGTATGATTCCAATTGTATGTTGCTGTATCTAGATTCGGGTGCAGCTAAAACTAATAAATGCTAATATCCCACGAAAACAAAACTAAAAATGTTGTATAAGCTGAAATATTGTAAGTCTTTTAGTGATTTCCATAAGTTATACGCGGGTGAAACCGCGGGCAACAGCTATTTATCAATAAAAAATGATAATTGTATAGATAAAACCTTCAAAAAAAGGAATGTTGAATTTATAATAAAAATATTTTACAAACAATGCAATAGAAATAATCCTAGAAATCATCTTTGTAATCTGACAAGCTGTTCAGAATAATTAAGTAATGTAATATAAAAACATACTTTATACAATTAGAGTCAAGTTAAAAACTTTTTAATCGTCATTTTGCAAGAAACGGTACAAATTTTAATAGTTATTCTTGTTATGGATTATTTGAATTAATTATAAGGAATTTAAATGCTATCGTTTTAATCATTGTATATTATGAACTGTAAAACTGTGTATATCCAACAAATACGCGCTACGCTACGCCGCCTTTTTATCGCTTCTAGTTAATTTTTAATCAAATAATAATATGTTGACTATAACTATAGGGCTTTATGCAAACCCGTCTGGGTAGGTACCTATCACTCATCATTTATTATACCGCTAAACAGCACTTTTTATTATTGTGTTCGTTAGCCAATCCGCTATTATAATTTTTAAAAAAACGGACTATATTCCAAATCTAAACAAATATTTAATTACTAAATTAGAAATAATTTGTTAAACATTTGTGTATAATTCAGTAAATTTTATACATTTTAATTCACATATTATTAAATATACAAATTTTATAATTCTAATTGTGTATCTGATTACAATATTACTTTTCTTTTATATTACAGAAATCATGATCATTACATAGTATTTGATTTAAATTTAGATTATTAATTTTTATTATTTTAGTCAAATTTTAAAATAGTCCCTCCCGATTCCCACCCGACGCAAAGCTGCCCATAATGTATGTATGTATGGCAATGGACAACCTTTGTGCCAAGTGTGACCCGGAGCGACTGTCAAATCCCCTCTCTCTAAGGCGCCAGCCAATTTCCCTTATTAAACTGAGGGCATCCGACCCCCAACATCCCGACGTCTCAACCGCTAGTGGCACAAATAAATAATTTTTAAAAAAGGGGACATACTTCTCCCGTTTCCTCGCTGCTGCACTCTCAGCAGCCGCCCCAGCCGTCCGTGTTGTGTGGGCCAGGTGAGAGGCCGCGAAGGTATTGACACAGGTAGCATCCCATATCAAACTTCTTCCCCTTTGCCATGGGACCAGTGTCAAGCCATCCGGTCTCTTGCCATCGGAGCGACTGAGACCTGGTGGTTCCAGGACGCATGGGACATTCGCCGAAACCAAGGCTCTCCGGACAATGTCGTTTAGAGCGTGGTGTCGGGGAAATCTCCCCGAGCATCGTACGCAACTCAATGCGTGATGACCGTTGGCACCCACCATGGATCCGCAGATGCATCGGTGTGGTTGACAAACATCGCAGCCAAGGCGGAGAGCCACAGCCACACGTAAAGAGTCACTGTCGGGAAGAGTCCCAAAGTAGGGGGAAGGCAAAGCCTGCAACCAAGCTCCAGACTCCGCCCTCGACACCGCTCTGAGTCTGGCCAAATCCGCTCCCCCAGCCGCACTGACAAGTCGGTCGAGCTCAGACTTGTACCCCACATCGTCCCAAGAACGCTGCCTTTCTGGAAATCTAGGAAGGGGTACATTCGGGAAGAGCGTCTCCCACTTCGCTACTCCCTCAGCAGCAAAAGGTATGATAGTCCTGCCTCCATCGGACGATAAAATTTTAGAGACCAGACTAACAACCCCATCGCGGATGCGAGAAAGGCAGGCAGACACACATCCCTCACTCGTCGCACACCTAGACCCCCAGACCGTACAGGCAAAGAGGCTTGGCTCCACTGAGTTTCATTCAATGACACATTCAAAATACTTTCCACCGTACACTTTAAGGAGCTATCAAAGGAAGATATATCTTGAGGTAACAACCAGACAGGAGACGTCCTTAAAAGATAGGTAATCTTTGGTACCGCAAAACACATTCTCAACAGAACCAAGGCTACATGCGCAGAGATCCCAGTGAGACGGTTCTGAGCAAGTAAAAGAAGACATCTCCCGACTTCAATAGCTTCGGGAACAGCCTCCGGAAAAATAGGTGATCCCAGAAGATTAAAGGTTTCACGAGACAGCTCCTTGAGGCCAGGTAGAATGGAAGAGAAAAGGGAGAATTTATTAAAGGGGCCGCCTCCACATTGAAAAAACTCGCACTTATCCGAGTTAATCTCTAACCCTAAATCTTTAAAGAGGGGAATCAAAGTAAGGATATCTTGCCTCACGTCTTCTGGCTTTCCCCCAATAGTGCCATCATCTAGGTACTATATATTAAGAGGAGATTTTAAGGACAAGATTGCCTTATGGATTGCAAGGCTGAAAGTAAGTGGTCCAAGCGGATCCCCCTGCTGTGCACCAACTTGGGAAAATATTAGAGAATTCTCGAAGAAGAGCTTAGAAGGGAACTGATAGACCTGTTGAAGAAATGGATAAAGAGAAGGAATGTTTCTACTGACCTCATCAAGGAGTACGTCCCTTTCCACTGAGTTGAACGCGTTCTTAAGATCTAATTTTATCACTACACAATCTGCGTTCCCTGGCTCTGTTACA
The DNA here is from genome assembly GCF_905147045.1 of Nymphalis io. Lineage (NCBI taxonomy): Eukaryota > Metazoa > Arthropoda > Insecta > Lepidoptera > Nymphalidae > Nymphalis > Nymphalis io. The sequence continues at coordinate 6,762,927 of NC_065910.1, read as the reverse complement.
AATGTACGTGTTGCGTGTATTGCTCCCTCACACCCCATTTGGGTTCCGAACCCCAACTGGTGCGGCTGGAGGTATTTGGCCATATCCTCTCTAATAGCACGACACCCTAGCTTAGCCACTAAACGACGAAAGATGCTCCCCATTGCAATTGGTCTAATGCCCCCATCTTTTTTTGACAGCGCGCACAGACTCGCCCCGTACATATATGGATAAACTTCCGGATTTAATCGCCCACTAAGAAGGAAGTTACACAAATCAACCAAAGATTCAAGCAAACGTTGCCCGTTGTCCCCTGCAGAATTCGTGATCAGCTCTTTTAAATGAACTGGACGAATACCATCCAAACCGCCCGCTGAACCATTATGAAAACTGCCTAGAGCCTGGACTACGTCTTCCTTTTTGACTTTTAAGATTTGAATGGATCGATCCGGCGCCAGAGGAAAAGCCAATGGACGCGATGGGGATGGAAGTTTGGACCTCAAGGAAGCCATATTATTAGTACATATTATTAGTGCTTAATCAAAACAACATAATTCATACATAAAAAATGAAAATAAAGGTATAATACCTATAAGTTTTGATAGCTGTATTAATTTTTACTTCAAACATTGACATTTGGGTCGAAAATCGGTCTTTATCCGAATAGTCTAGTCGTTACAATTAAAGCTATACGGTCATCAAGAATTACTGTCTAACTAGTTAACGCCTGCGGCTTCAATCACGTGTAAGGGGTGATAGTCTTTTTTTGTCACATTGATAATGTATATGCAAAATTTAACGTTGATAGATTAAGACGCGAAAGCGGAACAAGCAAATAAATATAACAGAGAACTAAGTTACTTTCTCTTCCTTTCTTTTTCAGACTACTTTTTAAGCTTGGGATTTATTTGGTCACGTGGTTATCGGATTTCACCATTATGTGAACATCCTAAATGACTGAAGCTTCCTGCCTAACTTTATTATCCTCTTCTTCTTCCTATGAAACTTACTGATGTGGAACTTCTTAATAGAAAACTTAGCAGAAATTATTTGGTTTGTGAGTTCATAAAAAGGTGATCACGTATCCTCATAGCATTGGTATGCTTATATTATCATTACGCTTCCGAGAATACGAGACCAAATGCTTAAAATTCCTGTTAAATAGAATATAAAATAAAATAACATAAATTATGAACAAAAATAAAAGAAGGAATTACGAGTAAGAGGCGATGTCTTCTAGAAAACCTTTGGAAAAAAGACATGAGAATATAAAGTGTATGTGCAGTTGGACAAAATTATCGGACAAATAAATATAAGTAAATATAACAATATACATATGTTAGATATATGTCACTAGAAATAAAATTGGTAGGTAGCTTTCCTATCGAACAACGAATCAAATTCATTATTATTATACAATTCTTGACTTATTGCAATGACCATCTGTAGTCAGACGGATTATACTTCGTAAGCATCAATAGCGCAATTGTGTCAGCGATGTATAAACCGCAGGTTCGATTATGACTTAAGCTGTTGGGATCCTCACACAATCTATACATGTAATTGGAGGGGTAAATAAATATATCAGTAATTCATTAAAAACGAATATTTGTAGTTTTTCTTTTAAAAACAAAATAAATAAATAATACTTTACACCTTAAATGATCAGATTTATCATATACTTTTCAAATTACACACGCGTTTAATTTCGAACATCCAAAGCAACATTTATTTAATATAAGTTTTGTTTTGAAATGAGGTGTGGATTTTAATTAGTGTAACGAATAAATGTTTACCTTCTTTAATTTAAAATGCTTATTTACTTCCATATTATATTTGTATATTACAAAATCGTTAAAATGTTTATCTTGTGATACCTTTCTAACCATCGTAGAAAGAATATTTTTTAGATCAGCTTAGTGGTCACTGCCTATAGATAATGACGATGTAACCATTTCGTACATCGCCAATGCGCCACTTACCTTGGGAACTAAGATGATATATATTTTGTGTCTGTAGTTACATTGGCTCATCCCCCCTTCAAACTGGAATACAACAATGCAATTGCTGTTTGGTAAGACGTGCTTGCACAAAGCTCTACCATCAAGTAAGAATAATGTCTAATAAATGATTATGATTACCACATTTAAATTAAACGAAAAAAAATTGTACTTATTTATAGTATATAATAAGCTTATATCCAAAACCCATAAAATTCAAAATTTACATACATAAGTTCCTTTCAGAATTAAAATTAAATGCTTAGAGAATCTATTTTTTCGCTGATAGGGTGAATCATACAAATATAGATTGCCTTAACATACCTTTCTTTTTATTCGTTCTCTGATTGGAAACAATTACTTTTATTTTTTTGTTTTATTTATACTAAAAGAATTTCAAAGGTATATAAATAACTGTATTTATTTTATTATCCTCGTAATATTTAAAAATAAACAAAATTGTTCAAACTTAAAATTTTTAAACTTGGCACGTATGGTTTTATTGGCATTTCCGTGTGTGATTTAAAGAAAGGTGAAAATAAAATAAAATTTCGACGTTCGTTCGAAAAATATAACAAGCACTTTAATTGTAGAAAACAAAAGAATAATCAAACAAGTTATATAAAGTATGTTAATACAAAATGGAACATGCTAAAAGTTAACATATAATAACAATAAATATATTAAACGCTAATTTAAGACCATAATTTACACTAAACTGTCGTCGTATCGTCTGACATTTCATTGGGCAGGGGACCGGATACGTCTGCGACGCGTCCGGTCAGATTGCAATCGAATTTCAAATTTCGAATTCGCATTTCGAACGAGACCGCAATCGTATGGAATGCAATCCGTAAGTCTTTTATTTTTTGGCTGCTCTTCCGGTTAGGAAGAAATCAAACATAGATAAAGTGTCATGCATTTATACGCTTCTTTAATGTTAGCCGTGACGTCACGAGCGTAAGCTTTAAGGGAAATAATTGCGATCTTTATCGACTTCGTTGACTTTGGATTCACTTTTAAAGTAAGTTAAATATTTGTACGTAACTTAAGCCCTTATTTCTTGACGTATTTTTGTTTTTAGTTAAAAACTATGTGTTATTCTTTATTTGTAATTAAAAAATATAGAAATGTTTATAAAAAATATCTTCTGCCTCGTCTCCGTCACTCTCTAGTCCTTTATGTATATATAGTATTTATGTGCATATAGTATATGTATATATCGTTTTCATATAATTTTTTTTTTTTTGATTAACGAATTTATTTTTACTTATTTTATTATATAATTATTTATTGATTTCCTTTAATTATAAATTATTTTATTAATCACTAATTATAATATTTTAAATAAGCTGGATATCCCGAGATAGACACATTTTTTCAACGCATCTTACCGATGTGTAAATAATGACTGTTAACATCAATTTGAAAATCCACAATCCGACTACGATTCTCGTCCAATCCAACAGTCATTCACGGTTTATTAGGTCGAATGTTAATAAACGGACCTCGAACCTAAATCAAATATTAAAAGGCTTTATTGCTCAAATTGAATGGTAAAAGCTTAAACGAATATGGTCCAGTTCGGACTGTATTTCAAAAGTTTATTAAACGCTGGTGCGTCTGTGAATGACAAATTCAAGGACGTTTTTGTCGTATCTGTTTTTAAAAATGACTTTGAAGTTATTTTTGAACGAACTGTCCCGAGACTTCGTTTAGTTGGATTTGGAATTTTAGTTTTTAGTCGTGCTTCCGGGGACTTTAATTTCTAGAATCTTCTAGGGCTTGAAATTGCCAAAAACTAAAATTACTAGTTCGATTCGATTTTTATTCGAAGGTGAGTCAGTGCGAGTATGAGTGATTTTTCTAAATTGAGTTCTTAATTAGTTTATTGTATAGCACATATATTATTAGCGTTTTTTGCAATAATTCATTTTAAATCATTAATAATTTTCACATAATATTAAGTTAAATAAGTAAATTTTCATTTCATACTAAACATACTGCTGGAAATTATTGCTCATTTAATAATTTAAACTTCAGAGCCATAACTATTAAAATTGATTTTATCATGAATATATATTAACGACATAGCTTGTAAATATAATATTTATGGACTCGTTGGTTTGATAGCGAGCTCATTAGGCTGCAGATACCAAGGTTCTTGATTATACTCCAGGTTAGGTCGGTAAAAAAATTTGGTTTTTCTGTATATACTTAACTTTATTTTGTGTATTTCAGAAACGGCTCTGAAGCTTTAGCTCGAGTTTTATATTTTGTTTCACTTTTTAAGTGTATCTATATTAGTATCTTTCCTGAAAAAAAAACACAGATTCCACTTATAAAAAAGGCGAGTGAAGTTCAACCGCCTACGTGCTATCGATCTAATAAAACTAATCTTCAACTATATTTTGAATCTTCGAATAATAATAATTTATAATTATATATAAATTAATATAGTATCTACTTCAAATAATAAATTCTAAAGTTAACTATTAATAGAACATCAAGTGTATGCGATCCAAAACAGGATGTACTAATTCGCTCATAAGGTATTCCTGTGCGTTGTATGAATTATTGATCAATGTTAACTCCACCATAACCACTGTGGCCGTTTTAATGGCTCTCTCGGCAGCAATTGGGAGTTATGGAACATATATGTCACAAGAAATTGTTATAAGTTCGGATAAAGTTCATACTTTTGCGTCACAGTGGACTTAAGCTAGGGTTGCCATAATTTATTATAATATTCTACATCATTTTTCAGTTAATGTTTTTTCTAATTCACACAAAACTAATATTTCTTTATGAATATTTATTATTTAGTTTATAATCAAATAACTTTATTCTACTTGAATAAAGATTATAATAAATGATAACCTGCAGATCGGAATGTAGAACCTACTGAGAATAAACGATAAGAAACTAAGTCATAAAGTTAGTAGGAAATCTCCATTAAATTAGTAACCTAAAACCAGATATGGATAATTAAGCAGTTATTCATCTCAAAAATAAAAACACTCCTTTCATTATCATAATTTCAACGGTCTTCAAGTATCATGTGCAGCTCTAAAGCTTTCGCACTCTCGGTATACATAATTTCAAATATCTAGTCTGCTGGACTTACAGGTGACAAATCTGTGGAGTGCTTTAGTAACTTCAAATTTTAGCTTGGCCAATAAATTTACATCTTATGCAAAAATAATTATATGTTTTAAAATATGTTGTAAGTATTAATTATTCATTTTCATACAGGATAAATAATTGTAATTGTATTTAAGTAATTTTTACTGGAAAACAATGATTTTCTTTTTGTTTTTCTTAGAAGAATCTAAATTTCAATTAAATTAAATTTAAACTGAGATTCTTCTAACTTAAAGTGCTTTTACGAAAACCTGCTCGAATACAGTATATTTGAATTTGATTCGATTCCAATCCTCTTGATTTTTTTACTACTTACTCCTCAACCTTATTTTCATTGTTACTCTTTTCAGTAAATATTTTGGGGATCCAATTTACAAATATTGTCTTTGGAAATATAAGAAACATAACCCAAGTTACAAATCTGAAGGATTTACAGTTATGACATGGGACTTTTTCTTGGGATATGCAATACCTTCTGAGAGTCAAATATCGTGGTACTGAAGAGAATAAATGTTTGACAAATTTAAATTTTAAAGATTATATACTTAAGGATGATAATTCTTTGATGAATAACAAAGTAGGTTTTTTTTTATCATTGATTATTATTAAATACGAAAACAAGAAGGTAAATTTTGTCTTTTACCTAGGTAGCTAATTTTTGGACCTATTATTTTGTACTTTAGAAAGCTTAGGCCATTGTATTCAGTGGCAGCTTTACTTATAAGGGTTGTTTTGGGGTGATTATTAAAGCAATGATATGTCTTCTTCTTTCGAATGTTAAACCAATGGTGAGAGAAGGAGAAAAATAAGTAATAATAAATAGATTCTGACCATTTAAAAGCCTAATAATTAAAAATAATAAGCGATTATTAGAGTAATTCCATTTTAACTAATTATTTACACTAACTTTACCCAAATCCGATATCCGATACACAGCTTAGTATTATATTATTAATATACTTGTAAGAGTATGTATGACGTCATCATAGTACACATACCTCCCTACAAATATAGAATGCACACTTGTATCTTATAACAGTTTGATAGGAATTTGGACTAATCTTGAATCCCAGAGGAACTGTGCATCTCAACAAATTTCGTCGTTTAGATATTTGAAATAATCTTGTAATGTATGAGTGTAAGCTGTTTGCATGTTTTTTGTACACACCTACACCTTTTCTGTACTTTCTTAGGTTGGCTGCCATTTTAAATTTTCATTTTCGTTTAATTTCTACAATATAATATAATATAGTTATTTTTATTAAACAATAAAGCATTTTATAAATAAATAATAAACGTTTATAAGTAACTCTGAGTAAGCTGAGAAGCGTTACTTATTGGTGTAATATTTTTGTATACAAAACAAAATTTGAAAAAGAACAGTAATTTTTTTTTAATAGTATAGGAAGGCGGACGACCATATGGGCCACCTGATGATAAGTGGTCACCAACGCCCATAGACATTGGCATTGTAAGAAATGTAAAACCTCGCCCATATCGCCAATGCGCCACCAACCTTGGGAACTAAGATGTTATTTCCCTTGTGCCTGTAATTACACTGGCTCACACAACCTTCAAACCGGAACAAAACAATACCAAGTACTGCTGTTTCGTGGTAGAATATCTGATGAGTGGGTGGTACCTACCCAGACGAGCTTGCATATGCCCTACAAACAGTATGACTTGTAAAATTAAATTGGTGGAAGACAGTAATATTAATTGCATAATATGTAAATCCAATCATACTGTTAATATCGTATGATTCTATTGACAATGCTAATAAGTAATATCAGTCTACCAATAAATTATTTTTTGAGATTGTACCCATCATGCTATTAACCCTTTGAACTACAAGCTCAGTTAATCAGCTAGGCAAGCACCAGCCTATCACCTCAGTCTTACAGAAGGGCCTTTATTATTTATTTGTCATGTAAGTCAACGAATAATTTTATGGTTTAAGTATGATAAAAGAAAAAGACAATTAAATAGGAACTTACGTTTTGCAAACAAAGCTATTTAAAGAGTATTAAGAAATCGTTTCAGGCGATATTATTCGAACCGTAATATTTTTGAACGATAGCTTACATAGTAAATAATCCTCTTGCCAATAAAATCTCGAAAACCTTATCTAGCAATCTCGCTAATGGTTTCGAATTGAATTATTGAATGTAGCGTTTTATCTTTCAGTTTGTAATAACGATTCTAATAAGTTTACTTATTTGTTTGTTACATATTACCTCATTGAATAATGAACGAGAGAATATTCCAGTTATTTTCCAGGATAATTTCCTCCTAACCGATGTTGGCAACAGTGGCCATTCCGTAGAGAGATCTTCTGCCAACAACTTGCAATATATTATTGTGGGCAATGTGTGTGCAAACATGGGAGCGCTATGCTCTCCCTGACTCTGATAATTTGATGGAACAGCAAATGCGACACGAACAGAAATAGTTCAAGCATCAACTGTTTTACGTAATTTCACTATGAATTGAGAAAACCCCCAATATTTTTAAAGCTCCAAACCGTATTAACATAGTTTTATATTTTGTTATTATCATTTTAGAATTGCTCTTCCAAGCAATAATGCTCAATATTGCTAGATCGAAAGACGTCTTAGTCAAAGTCTTAGATAAAGTCGCTTCTTTTGCAGCATCCTAGAAAACATAATGTGCATGTTTCATTGATGTACAATTAGAAGTATATGTATTGTATATTATTGTACATAGTATATACTTTACTCGAAATGTATGCCTACCGTTTTGGTTTTTCATTATCAACAGTGTGAGATATTAGTCTATAATCTTTATTATTCTTAGTCGATAATTTATTTAATTAGTAATGTATGTATTTAATATAAGTATTAATTACTTTTATTATATTTAATATACAGTATACTACCTCCTCTTTTTTATGTAGCAATAGTTTTCCTCTACCGTAAGAAATTAAAAAAAAAAAACATAAGGAATCAGAAAAACGTTGTCTGGTAGGAATTATTTTTTAATAATAAGACCGCCAAATTTTACTGCTGTTTGGAGAGTATATATTTTTTAAAATTTTGTTAATCCTTATTTTGGTGCACAATAAAAAGTATTATTAGTAATATCGATACAGACGCCAAATAAGTTGGTTTAAGATAAGAGCTTCAAACAAATAGCCAATAATTAAAAAATAATACAATTTATATTTCTAAATACCTATTTAATATTTTTATTAAAAAAAATTTTGCAATATTAATAAATATATCACTAGAAATCAAAGTAAAAAAGTCAATTTGTATAAATAAAACACAATTGAAGTAAGCAACAGAGAATATTCCTTATGCATTTTACTTGATCACGCTTCCCTTGAACAATCATAAAGTCAAACGGCTGGTATCGAGAATCGTACAGACTTCATATACTTAATAATTTCGATAATATTTATATAACTATAAAATACTCAACGGTTATTGTTTGCCAGTCGAAATTCGACCGTAATTATTATTGAAAATATAATTTGCATGTTCCTTTTTCTTCTACTATTATTGCCAACACTTTTTATAAATAACACTAAAGCTTATCAATAGTCTTCAAGACAAGACGTGAAAAGGGTACTGAACTATTTTTATTTGATATATATTTTTTCAATTCATTGTTTATAGGTAAACTGACAAATGCCTCCTAGTAAGTGGTCACTATGGCCCATAGACATTGACTCTATGATATGAAATTTTAACTATCCCTTACATTGTCAATGCGTTACTAATCTTGGAAATAAAGATGTTGTGGTTCTTGTGCCTGTAATCGAGATGGCCCAGTGGTAATAACGCGTGAATCTTAACCGATGAACGTGGGTTCAAACCCGGGCAAGCACCGATGGATTTACATGTGCTTAATTTCTGTTTATAATTCATCTCGTGTTTTTCGGTGAAGGAAAACATCGTGAGGAAACCTGCATGTGTCTTATTTCATCGAAATTCTGCCACATGTGTATTCTACTAACCCGCACTGGAGCAGCGTGGTGGAATAAGCTCCAAACCTTCTCCTCAAAAAAGGGAGAAGAGGCCTTAGCCCAGCAGTGGGACATTTACAGGCTGTTACTGTACTGTTATGCCTGTAGTAGCAATGGCTCATTCAAAATAGTTGTTAATAAATTCATAGGGTTTTGCTTCATTGATTCCTCAAGACATTAAAAAAAATGATTTTAGCCCATATTGTGTACTTAGACACATTATTATATGTTATGAATTTAATAGATGGAATGGTGGTAGTATAAGCAAGGTATAAAGCATATTATAATCAGTTATTCCCACAAAGACTATTTTAATATAATAGTATGAAAATATAATGATTTTTAATGTTGAATTTTAGTTTGTATAGTAAGAGAGCTTGTAAATATAGGACAAGACAGTTACATAGTTCATTCACACTAGCAAGTCTCTCGGTTAAAAAATGCTATTAATTATTCTCCTTCACTTGCAATAGATTATCGTATTTTTATATTGGAAAGAGCAAAAATCGATGTACATCTCGTTTGAAATAACAGCACAAAGAGGAATGTATAAAGTTCCATATTTTCATTCATTCCTTCCCTCGCATGGCGGAGAGCGAATGAGTGAAGACAGGAATAAATAAGTGATACAGTATGTCAAATGCAATGTAGGTCTTTGGGAAGCGCGCTCCATAAATATGAAGGTATTTAAATTGCAAATGCTTGTTACAGAAAACTTTGCGAGTAAACAGAAATGTATGAAGGGAATAATGAGAAGAGAACTCAAACAGCCCTTGGTTATTGGGGTCGATTTTATCCGAATATATTTTTGGTGACCTATCGCATTATACCTTCTAATTTAAAATAAAAATATATTCTGCTATTTTTCGTCACGTTATTTTTATTTATTTTAAAAGTTCGAGAATTATATTACTTCTAACATCATTACGCACCAACCAACAATACAAATTATAATTGGCGAATTTGTGGTAGCCTCAGTAAATAAATATCACTGATAAATATTGTTGAGTTTATTCCACCATGCTGACACATAGAACAAACTTATGTACGTGTACATGCGTAACAGCCTGTGAATGTCCCGCTGCTGGGCTAAAGGCCTCCTCTCCCTTTTTGAGGAGAAGATTTAGAGATTATTCCACCACCCTGCTCCAGTGTGGGTTGGTGGAATACACATGTGGCAGAATTTTAGTGAAATTATACGCGTGCAGGTTTCCTCACGATGTTTTCCTTCACCATAAAGCACGTTACGAATTATAATCACAATTTAAGCACATGAAAATTCAGTGAAGCTTGCCCGGGTTTGAGCCTACGATCATCGGTTAAGATGTTCTTACCACTGAGCCATCTCGGCTTCACATAATACTAAGTAAAATAAAAATACATATAAATAACAAATATTATACTTATGTTTTATATATATTACCAAATTTTAATTCTAGTGCACCAGATCTGTACATTTCATTGTGTGAACGCGTCAGCAGACGAACGAACTTGATTACTTCCCGTGTTGACACCCTTTAATCCGACAGATCGTGACGCAATTGCATCCGTATTCAGGCTCTTTACTTACTCGATGACTCTTTCAATCGATTTCTGGATGTACTACTAATTTCGTGTCCAATCTATGTAGCGTATTAATTATTTTTTTAATATTTATTAATTGGAATAGTCAGTGAACAAGAGTCAAGAGAATGTTGAGTACTTCCTGTAAAGCACGAATAATTTAAATGACAGAATTATCTCTTTTGGTGTCATTAAACAAATTTTTGTGTTTTTAATTTTAAACGTTGATATGTTTTAAAAAAAACTAACAAAATTTGGATGTATTTGTAGGTATTCCAAAAAAACTGTTAACAAATAAGCCATTAGATGATTTTTTTTATGTATAGTAAATGAAATCTAATTTGAAATAAGAGATTCAAATGTGAATATTTGTTCATTTTCTCATATTCGCTTGGTATGAGAGAATCAACGTCCATACATCAGTCACCTAATAACGATATGTCATTCGGAAATCGAAGATTGAAAATTAACCTCTCATTTTCCAATGTACGATTTCAGCTATTGCCATAAAACTATAATTATGACATAGCATTATGAAATTGCCGATAACTATAACTGTCAAACTAGTAATTCATAAACAAAGTTAAAATCAATGTTGTTTTTTGATATCATAAAAAAATTACCACGAAACTATTTTAGATATTATAATGATTACATTAGGTTAATGGCATTCAAATATTGAATTAATAATAGTAATGATTGGTCTTCTTTTACTTTCATTAAATTATGCTTAGTAGAAAAACGTTTATTTAAGATTTTATGTTATTAAATCCATTTCCACAGAGGTGAGATGGCCAAGTGGTTAGAACGCGTGAATCTTAACCGATAATCATAGATTCAAACTCGGGCAAGCACCACTGAATTTTCATGTGCTTAATTTTTTTTTTATAATTCATCTCGTGCTTGACGGTGAAGGAAAATATAGTGAGGAAACCTGCATGTGTCTAAATTTACTGAATTTTTGCCACATGTGTATTCCACCAACCCGCATTGAAGCAGCGTGGTGGGATAAGCTCCAAGCTTTCTCCTCAATAAAAGAGAATAGGTCTTAGCCCAGCAGTGGGACATTTACAGGCTGTTACTTTTATCCGTACGGTAACAGCCTGTGAATGTCCCACTGCTGGGCTAAAGGCAACAATCGACAAATTAAGCACATGAACAGTGGTGCTTGCCCGGGTTTGAATCCACGATCATCGGTTAAGATTCACGCGTTCTTACCACTAGGCCATATCGGTTACTTTTATCCATTTTATTGTGTTACAACTTCATTTTAATTATGCGAATTGAGTAGTAATTTAACTGTATAATCCTAATATTTGGTCTAGCTGCAATATCTATTCATTACTACTTCAATATTTCCATTAATTCTGGCTGCAGCCTAAATAATATGTGTTTTAGTATTCAACTCAGAGCTTTCGAGCATCATACTGATATTATATAGGTCGGGGATACATTTAACCTCAAACCATTTTGTTCTTGGGCAGAAAGTTATGGTTCACTATTCATTATTGACGCGACTTGTGAGTAATTTACTTTAATTGGTATGATTTGGTACTTTATTTTAATGAAGATTAATTCAATAAATTTTTATAAAATCAATGTCACATTTGCTTGCTAAATATATAATAATAAATACTTCATGGTAGACAAAAAAGGGCTTATAAAACATACATTTAAATTACAATTATAAACTGCAAAAATTTATTTTATCCATAGTAATATGTTTGTAGCAATTGATCATAATAAATATAATTGATCCTTAGAATATAATGTTTGTATTATTGCCTAACCCGTTTCTATATGACTTACAATGCAGTGCGCTGTTCTGCGCCAGTTGACTAGTTTATCTTGATAACGAGTGTCGTGTCCAAAAACGGTTCAAAGGTTCATCATCATCATTATAAGTATTATTAGAGCCGTAATAGAAGTAAATAGAAAAAAGCATATATACTGTAACATCTCATAAATAAGCGCATGAGAGAAATAACATGGTTTGCGAACAATGTAAATTACCATACGGGCGAAATGATAGTTCTGACAATGGTTGAATTTTTCTTATATTTTACTAGTATCCGCCCGTGGCTTTGCCCGCCAATTCGGTAGAGTTGGTGTTATTTAAGCTAAATTCTATTCACGTTCAACGTGCATGCAAATCTCATGATGATCAGATGAGTAGTTAAGACGTGAAAACGTAACAAATAAACAAGTTCAGTTTTTTTTATAGTATAGGTTGGACGAGCATATACGCCACCTGATGGTTATTGGTCACCAACGCTTATAGACATTGGCATGTAAGAAATGTTAACTATCGCTTACATCGCCAATGCGCCATCAACCTTGGGAACTAAGATGTTATGTCCCTTGTAACAATAACAAGTACTGCTGATTTGCGGTAAAATATCTGATGAGTGGTTGGTACCAGACGGGCTTGCACTAAACCCTACTACCAGTTTTCGCATTATAATAGGTATATTTGAAAAAAATATCCTTAGACTAAACCGTGTTACCAGTACAAAATTGGGACGAACAACAAATTTATTATTACATAATATTGTGAAATGTATATTTATACAAAAGATAAGTTGAAACAAAAAAAATTAAACAAAAATGCATTCCTCAACGAAGCCTAAATAAGCCTAAAATGTATAAAAGGTTTTGTAAGCGTAGGCAATCTTTCAAAATTCAAAGCATTCGAGTTATTTGAATACAATTTCTAACGAGCGAAAGCTCCTAAAACCGCTTCGAGTAAAATTTTTGTCCTGTATTATAAAACCAGTCCATTTTATTTTCACATTCAAAATATAAATATTTTCTTTTGCTTATAAATTTTGTTATTCTTTAGTGAATCTGAAATAGGTATTTATTTTATGCAAGCCGCTTGTTTTTTTTATTTCGTTGCACGAAGATTATTATATGTTATTATTATGGTCATGGTCTGTGACCAACATTAGGTAAAAATATACTTCCCTTGAGCCTATAACTACACTGGCTCACTTAGCCGAAGCGCAACAATACAAAGTAGTGCTGATTAGCAGCAGAATAAGAGGTTAAATACTCTTTACCACCAAATAATATGCCAAATAATTGTCATTATTAAATTAATTTTATATAACTAAATGCCTTTAAACACATAATATCCTGGTACATCATTCACGCACAGCCACCTGATCCCAAACTAAGCAGAGCTTGTACTATGGACACCAACTGATATACTACATATACTATTTTTCTTTGGTAAATACATACTTATATTGATAATTACATCCAGATACAGGACAATCAGACATGTCCATGCACACAAATGTCTGTCCTGGGTGGGAATCGAACTCACAACCTTCGCCGTGAAAGTTAAGTATCTACCAACGAAGCCAACCGAACCAAACATAATATAAGAATGTCGTCGAGTTACGGCAATAAATGAAATCAAACAAATTTCGAATTTCTTCGTAAATGCTCAAACGTCAAATCATTAATACGAATCACCGTAGTAAGGACAAATATATTCACATATCACTTTAATTAGTTGTAATATCTTCTTAAATTGTTGTTAAATTTATAAAGTAAATTTCTTAAATATCCATCGTGTTTATATATCGAGGCTTTATATTATATTATATAATATGCTTAGTAATTATTCAATAAAAACTATTTTCAATTAGAGAATACTGTATCATAATTATATGCGAATAAAATATAGAATATTTAGTTTCAGTTTGATATTAAACTAACGTCAATATTTCGTTTTAAGCTATCAACGTTTATCAATATAAATATAACATAACTCATTGCCTCGTTCATTACTTTCCGGCCGTCCATAAATCTTGTTTTTGCTTCTTAAATATTGAACAGGGCTTTGTATATAACACAATCAAATAAATCAGAATTAGGAGACAGCTACGGAAAATTTTCATTTTCTGTTGAAATGTTTTTAAATAGCTATAAAGTTATCGTGTTAATTTTTGATATTGTAACGCTATTAATGTTTATTTTATTATTTTTAATAATATATAAATATATTAGGTATATGTATTTAGAAAAGTTTATTAGTGCATATAAAGTACACTATTACAGCGATAAAAAAAAACAAAGCAAACTACATACATACTTGGATTACAATGAGTGGGAATAATTAAGTAAATTAATATAAGTTATGTTTGTCAAGGTAACAATAAAACAATCAAACAGTTTCTTGGAGTAATACTATTCAGAAATATAAATTCAACTCTACGCCTAAACAAAAAACTTTCATCATATTTATGCTGACGGTGAAATTGCAGTAATTTAAAATTTTTCACAATTACAAAACTTCATGTCAAAAAAATATGACATTTGAAAACGCCAGTCACGTAAAAAAAAATTGACAAGTAATTTTTTTTCTCACCGCAAACGACAAAGCCTTTTCAGCCTCATAAAGGCTGTTCTGAGATTGGTCACGCGATTTGTTCGCAGACGAGAATTGCAATTACTATAGCTTTTGTTGTTACTCGCTTGAAATCATCCTGTTCAAATTCATCAGATAGTTCGCTCCAGTTTAGTTTCATTCTACTCCAAAAATTCAAATGACTGTGGGATTTTATTTAAAGTAATGAATCCTTCCCTCTTGAGCCATTTCGCTGAATACTCTGACAGATATAACTGAGTGGATTTTAAAGTAAAATTTTGCTACCTTAAATAATATTTTTTTTTACTGGATGTGTTTCAAATTATTTTTGATTGCAGTAAAACACTAATGATAATTGTATTAAATATGTATGTTTTTTTATAAATACGAGAAATAAATGGTTTATGGTATGTTTATTGTAATACGATTCAAAATTACCAACCTAATTCATTTATCAATAAATACATTTATAGATCATGTTACAAAAATGACATAAATATGAAATATTAGTATTTGATTTTGACAGAATAATTGATGAAAAACAGTATGTATTACATTCCGAAGCAATGGTTAGTATATAATAAATTAAATCTTGTTAAATAATTCTTTAGTGCTTGTAGGAAGAGCTTACATCAATAAAATATACTTTATTTTTATGTGGCTTAATGCAAATATAATACTACACTTCGGAATAAGAATGTCATTGTATCAGTCATCCAGCTTAAGCCAGACTATGTACTTCTGCTGAACGCACTAGCGAGGAGAGAGGGGTGACATCACATTCGCCCCAAAGGGGAGCTCCGCTGAGCCACGAGTCAAACACAGCACGGAAGGGGATGCGATATATCGACGCGATCTCGCAGCTTCTTCGATCTGAGGACGGATATCGCAGTGGTTTTAGTGAGTAATATCATCATACATAACCCGTTTACCCCCAAGGAACCTTGAGGTTCTGAATATTTGCACTGCCCGAGAAAAAAGTCTATATACTCACTTACCTGCCTCTTAACTAAAACGTAATTTTCCATTTTTTTTTATAGAATAGGAAGGCGGACGAGCATATGGACCACCTGATGGTAAGTGGTCACCAACGCCCTTAGGCATTGTAAGAAATGTCAACTATCGCTTACATATCCAATGCGCCACCAACCTTGGCAACTAAGATTTTATGTCCCTTGTGCCTGTAATTACACTGGCTCACTCACCCTTCAAACCGGAACACAACAATACCAAGTACTGCTGTTTTGCGGTAGAATATCTGATGAGTGGGTGGTACCTACCCAGACGAGGTTGCACAAAGCCCTACCACCAGTAAATTCCCATCTCCAACTGTTCACATTCTTTTTGCAATTTTATTAATCAATCTTATATTATTTTTAATCCTTCTGTTTTGTTTATAATGAATTCATGTGTTAATAAAATAGTGTACGTATAATGAACTTTGGACTTCACACATATAACGTTCTATAGTAGATTTAGATTTGGCACCGTTGTAAGGACTCCAGAACAGACTAGGTCTCAATAGAGTCAAAAGCCTTCTCATAGTCCACAAATGCTATGTATAGGGGCTGATTATACTCTTCAGTCTTCTGTATAATCTGCCGCACTGTGTAAATGTTATAAGGTTGATTTTTTCACTTAGAAATGGACAATAATTTTAGTAGATCTTAAGCATTATAATAAATATAATGTCTTCCAGACCGATATAGGCGGCGGCGGTCACGGCGGTCAATCTCAAGGGAGATTAGCCAACTGCGCAGGACATATTATAGTGTGTGGGCAAACAGGTGCACTCTCTATTCCCTAACTCTCATAATCCGATGAAATGGTAATCTGATACGACCGGAAAGTTCAGGCGCAGGACCAAAGGGCTTTACGTGCTTTCCGAGGCACGTAGTGTAAACATTTCCAATTTCCAGACTCCGAGCTATTGAGATTTTTTTAAAGAAAAACCAATTACTTTTTATTGGGCTAACCTGGGATTTTTTAACCCAGGATCTTTGTGTCTGCAGCCTTACATCCAACGATAGAACAGACAAATCTGATTTCGTGAGAATTCAATCCAACTAAATCTCTAGATCTGCTAATATTCAAGCGGTATTATAACATTAATCCCAATTGTCATCAATACAATAGGTAATCAATCAAGACTTAACAATGTCCCCAGTCATATATAACGGCATTTGTAATGAATAGTCTAATTTATTACTCATTATTAATACTAAATATTAGAAGCGATATACCAATTTAAGGTATATAGATATATATATATATATATATATATATATATATATATATATATATATATATATATATATATATATATATACCAATTTAAGGTATATATATATATATATATATATATATATATATAGGTATTGTTGTGTTCCGGTTTGAAGGGTGAGTGAGCCAGTGTAATTACAGGCACAAGGGGCATAACATCTTAGTTCCCAAGGTTGGTGGCGCATTGGCAATTTAAGCGATGGTTAACATTTCTTACAATGGCAATGTTTATGGGCGTTGGTGACCACTTACCATCAGGTGGCCCATATGCTCGTCCATCTACCTATCTATCTATAAAAAAAATCCTGTGGTAAAAATACGCGAATGTAAATCCAGGCGAGCACTACAGATTTTTATCTGCTTATATTGAGCTTATAATTTCGTACTCGTATGTCTTGAATGAAAATCTGATATATGTATGTGTAACCCGTATTGTAAAAGAGTGATTATATAATCTCTAAGACTTCTTAAAAAGACAGTAAGTCTTAACCAATCATTTACAGTTAGAGGCGTGAAGAGGCATCTTTCGGGACGGCAAGGCGAGGGCGGCTAGTGCAGAACATTCTATCCGACTGTACTGGCGTTTGGACTCGACAACCGCTTACCATCAGGTGGAGTGAAGTCATTTTTTTTTAAGCCCGGGACATTATTTATACTCGGCCATCTATCTGATCGCAAACTAAGCAGAGCTTGTTTTTTTTTGAAATTAGGTAAATGGAAATTCCGTCTTGCTTGCCTGGGTTTGAGCCCGCTATCGTCAGTTAAGATTCACGTGCTCTCACTTAGCTATTGCGACTGGAATAGTAAAGCATTAACTGTGACGTAATTATGAAGCTCAATGCATGACTCAAGTAGAAGCGAACATTTTCAATGCAAGTTGACTTCTTTAGACGTTTTAAGTAGCAATAGTAACTTTTATATATATTGTTTATTTTATTTAGAAAATAAACAAATAGAAGATTTGTATGGATTTTATAAAGGAACATAGAATTGAAATATTGATCAATAGCTTTATTACATGTACATAATATTATACAATGCATGCATATGAAACAAGAAGGGTAACTTACATCATTCGTAACTAATGAATATGTGTTACATTAAAAAAAGATAAAAAATATTATGGACAGTTATTAAGCTAATTTATCATATATAAATAATATATAGGTATGTATATAAAAAATAAATCTTAATATAAAATTTAAAAGTCAAGACTTATTATAAATGTATTTTATGAGTAATATCTTCAAAGTGTAAAAAACAAATTTAATAGACATAAGCTTTGCATCCTCAGTGGATAAAGATAGTTGCTATAGTTTTTTATATAAATTCTTATTTACAAGCGGGCTGCTGAAAAAGTTAGCCCCGATAAGAACATTTAGCGAATGGTTTTACCCTTATTTTATATATGGAGTAATTTTTTTTTTAATTATGTGAACCTTAAAGTGATTTTTTGTGGTATAAAGAATCATTAAGATTTCTTTACAATTGTTAAAGATATTAAGTATCATATTGTAAAAGTGCCAAAACCTCTAGTTTTCCCGTATTCCACTCACATAATAAGTTGTTGCTGTAGCAATTTAATATATAATTAAATATTATTATATTAACTATTATTATATTATATATATAAATATATTTATATTAATATAATATATATTTTATATTAAGAAATTTATAATTATTTTATTAACGAAACTCTATGCTTTATGTATTTTACTCAATACTTATAACCATCAATTTCAATGTTTAAGATAACGGTATACCTAACTCTTTTCGTTATATAAGACCATACCATACTCAAGTTTTATTGGTGGTAGGGCTTTGTGCAAGCCCGTCTGGGTAGGTACCACTTACTCATCAGATATTCGACCGCAAAACAGCAATACTTGATATTGTTGTGTTCCGGTTTGAAGGATGAGTGAGCCAGTGTAAGTACAGGCACAAGGGACATAAAATCTTAGTTCCCAAGGTTGGTGGCGCATTGGCTATAAGCGATTGTTGATATTTCTTACAATGCCAATGTCTAAGGGCGTTTGGAGACCACTTACCATCAGGTGGCCCATATGCTCGTCCACCTTCCAATTCTATAAAAAAAAAACCTTTACAACTAATAAGGAATCAAAAATCGTTTCAGAATCTGCAATGATAACACGTGACTTTTATAAAAAATAAAGCCAAATCGACGACCTCCTTATTTTTTGAAATCGGCTAAAAACTTAAGGATCCAATAAAAAATGAGTATGAAACACGATGCTATAAAGCAAAATCATATGTATGTCCGTTGGACCCATCTCCGCGTGTACACGATTTGAACTATCGCGATTGTACTGTACGTATCGACAATTTAATCACTGCTGTGATAATAGACCTTATTTCTTTTATATAAGGTTCAAATCGTTGAAATTTGCAATACGTTTCTGAAGGGTTTGTTTGCTTTACGAATGGCATTCCGCTACAGCTGCATGTTTCGCTTGTATCGCTGGATTTACGAGTAACAGCCGTGAACTAAAGCCTGCATTTCATTATGGACTACGTTATTGTTTTAAGGTTTCAAAATAATCCTAACTAAAACTCTTTCCTGAAAAGTATATATTTACTTTTCCATTGTCTCCATTAATATATATATATATATATATATATATATATAACATCTGCATAATTTAAGGTGTGGTTTGCTTGCTTGCTTATAATGTCTTATAAGCCCGTGGTCCTAGGCTCAAAGTATGGTTTAAAATTATAAAAGTAATTGGGTTTTCATGTCATGTTATCATGGCCACGCTTAAAAATTTATCCACAAAAAACACATATTATGTAAAATAAATCATAATACAGTAACAAAAATTACAATAAAATCTTTACACGCAAGAGCTGAATTTAATCCCGCAAGTTTCCGGACTAAGGTGCCGCAAAGCTAAATGTAAATTACTGTGTGATTCCACTGCAACTAAGGAACGTCTATTCGCTTTCAATTTCTAAACCGATTGCGTCTGACTTAAGCTAAGCCGTAATTATGCCACTAATGGATACGAAAATTACAAACGTAGCGTCGTACTTCAGGAACGTTCTGGATAGCGCGTGGGAGTGTTTTGTGATGAGGCATATAGGCTATACAAATCATCGATTTTTTTTGGTATTTTGGTATTCATTTTAATTAGATGCGCTATTTTAAACTAATATGTTTTTTTATTTACGTAGAGAAAAGGGCCTCCACCTTATCTTATACAATTTTTTTGTTTATTACCAATATTGATATTAATTTTATAGATATTTGATATTGTTAAGTTTTTATTGTAAATGGTAAAAATTTATAAGAAATAGATATGATCGCTGCTATAACCCGAACATCTCATAATACAAATATTGTAAGGAGGTAGGATTTATTTCTTAATAGATAATCAAGAAAATATTCCTAACAAATCAAAGTAAATGTTCGTATGGTCGTTCTCTATACGTTGCTAAATCTTGCATCAGATAATGATGAAACTTTGGTGAGTGTTTCTGCGTATACCCGCAGTCATGGCCCAAATTAAAACAAAAAAATGTGTCTCTCTATTTATCCTTCGATATAAATGTTCTATGTAAACTCTACCTAAGTTCTATCCGTGTAAAGCCGAGACGGGAAGCTAGTTGAATATATAGTTCATGTTTGTACGTTTTCAAATAATTGATTAATTTGTAACGTGTAATTTGAGTGTATTCTAAAATATTTTAGAATATCAAAATGTTATTGTTATTTAAAAAAAAAAATGCTTTGAAAGCCTTGTTCTTTTTACTCTTTAACCGGTTTTATTGTTATTTTAGTCACCGGGCGTCGAGCCAAGCTGTGACATTAACGTGATACAGTGAAGCGTGGGCGTCAAGCCACTTTTTGGCACAATGTGCTTAAACTGCAATGTACACTCAGCCACAAAAATATTTAAATACTATAAATACCAATTGTGATGTCCTTTATTCCAAAACATAAAAAAACAACAATTTTAAACAAATACTGTTTACGGGTAAGATTATGGGCAAGCTTGTCTGGGTAGATACCACCCACGCATAAGATATTCTACCGAAAAACAGCAGCACTTGTACTTGTGTTGTTGTTTTCCAGTTTGAAGGGTGAGTGAGCCAGTGGAATTGCAGGCAAAAAGGACATAACATCCTAGTACCCATGGTCGATGGCGCATTAGCGATGTAAGCGATGGTTAACATTTCTTACAAAGCCAAATGTCTATGGGCGTTTGTGACCACTTACCATCATGTGGCCCATTTGCTCGTTCAACTACTAATACTATAAAAAATTATTACAATTATGCGGCTGATGTTTTTTGTTGTATAGCGAGAGAAATAAATTAAGGTTGTGAATTTTCATAAGCTTATTTTTTGTTTATAATTCATCTCGTGCCGGCGGTGAAGGAAAACATCATGAGGATACCTGTATATTAAAGATTTAAAATTTGCGTATTTTCACCAACCGGCATTGTAGCAGCGTGGTGAATTAAGCTAACCCTTTTCAATTTCTTAAACTACTACCGTGTCATTTTCTATGGGCATTGACTTCAATACCTTACGGCTGCCTTCCTAATATTAATAACTCACTATTGAATGAGTCAGTGTAACTATAGACACAAGGGACAAAACGTCTTGGTTCTTACGGTTGGTTGACGATGTAAGAAATGGTTAATATTTCTTACAGTTCCAATATCTATGGGCGATAGTGACCACTTACCATTAGGTGACACATTTACCCGTACACCTACCTGTAAATATATTACGTAGATTATAATCTTCTTACTTGATATGCATATTATATACATTCAATTTGGCACATAAATCCATATTTTAATGGAATGCATTCTAGTTTCTTTTATCAAGCCTGCTTTGGAGACAGAGGACTCGACGTCCCAATTTCTTTTTAGTCATTTATTAACGTCACTTTACATGCTCACATCAGCCGAATTCTTCATTATTAGCCGACGCAATGAGGGACGACCTTCTTCTTTTCGTTGCCTGTGATCCATCAAGTGTCTTGAAAAGGTTCTAACATAATATCATTTAGTTAGGATATCTTGGTTCGATAAATAATGGCTACTATATGATTATAGATTTTTTCGGTAAATTTAACTACCAATGTCAAATTTTTGACCGCCCGTGATTTTTGATTTTTTTGATTGCACGAAGTATGGAAACAATGGAAAATTTTAATATTTATTTAATTTCCAAGGTAACTAACATTTATCTAAAAAGATTATAATGGTTTGAAGAAAATTTCTACCTATGAGATTTTTATTTCTACCTATATGAGTGTACCGTAGAAGAGATCTACATGCTATCGAATTTCTGTAGGCCTTTTTAAGAATAAGATTTTTTTAATACCTTGTTTCGATGTATGTTTTTAGGTTTAGTAATAATAAAATTAAACAAAGCTCATGATGTGACAATGGATAGAAGACGAAAAATTTTAATTTTTTTATAGAATAGGAAGGCGGACGAGCATATGGGCCACCTGATGGTAAGTGGTCACCAACACCCATAGACAATAGCGTTGTAAGAAATGTTAACCATCGCTTACATCACCAATGCGCCACCAACCTTGGGAACTAAGATATTATGTCCCTTGTGCCTGTAATTACACTGGCTAATTCACCCTTCAAACCGGAGCACAACAATACCAAGTACTGCTGTTTAGCGGTAGAACATTTGATGAGTGGGTGGTACCTACCCAGACGAGCTTGCTCTACCATCAGTAAAAAAATAATAACAAAATCGAGCGGTTGAGACCTTAATGGTCTCAAATCAGGTCATTTAAAAAGTGACTTCAATCGTTTCCGAAATCTAAGACGAAGATTCAGCTGCAAGCGAAACCTTATTAAAAGAAATCGCCAGCTTTCCTCTAACAAAAGTAGAGACCTAATCATTCCGTCATTTATGAGAAGTTTTCTTTTTCACATCGAATATTCATTGTTGTCGCGATCGACCAACAAAGTATATAATTTCGATATCATTTTTATAAATTATAAAATAATTTATTCTTTTTCTTTACAATATACGTAGGCTGACAAATGGGCAACTTGATGGTAAATGGTCAACACTACGCATAGACATTAGCGCCGAATATTATAACCATCCATCATATCACTTATGCACAACTAACCTTTTGAACTAAGATGCTATGTTCCTTGTGCCTGTAGTCACACTGGCTCACTCTCTCTCTTTCAAACATAACAGTACCATTTCAGTGGTGAAATACATAATGAGTACCTACCCAGATGGGCTTGCACAAAACCTCACTACCAAGAAGTGACGATACGTAGTACACAACAAATGATGGGAATTGATAATGTTGCATTTAGTACAACAAGTGGCCTTATATATACTATAAGCTGCGTATTATCCAGAGATATAAAATGTAATGACAAAAAGCGCACAATATTCTTATTATAATTACAGTTAGTTAATTGCTAGGGCACCCTTCAGCCAGGTGGACCGATGACCTTAAGAAGGTGGCGGGTACCGACTTGATGCGGAAGGTGGAGGACCGGAAGCTTTGGGGCACCTTGGGAGAGGCCTATGTTCAGTGAATTACGATTGGCTGTTGATTGATTGATTGAATTGCCATAACCTATCCCTTTAGCTTAGGCTAAATATGATTTAAATCCGTTCATTCGTATAAGCTCACGGTGTGACAATCAATCTTTCAAAAAGATTTTAAATTTCGGATCGATTGATGGTTTACTAATGACATTTAATTTAGTTCGTTACGTTTTAGGACAGTGTGTCACGGATATTCAGGCGCATTTTCTATGCCGTGAAAGAACCATTTCCAACTAATCTGTAATGTCCCAGAAAGGAATAAAGCTTTGGGTATTTTTTTGAATACGCAAATATATATTTTTCACCATTTGCGTCCGTCATTATTTTTCTTTGTTGCCTTTTAATATATTATTTACAAATATAAATATGTATGTATTCATACAAAATATTTTTACTATAAAATGTTGATTCGGCATTAATTTCAATGCCAAAATTATAGAAACCTTACCTCAGAGGCATTCATGAATTCCATTAAAGTTTGCAATTGATTAATTATTCATATTTATTTATTTACTTATGTTAGTTGCCTCTTAGTGAGTAGTTAGTACGTAATTAATGGTAACCAAGAAAATGATAAAAATATATGTATTCACTATGATTACAGTTGATAATTAATAATTTATTAATCGACGTTAATTTAATTACTAATAATGATATATTTAAAAAAAATTACTTGAAACAGTTAAAACGAAGGACCAACGGCTTTACATGCTTTTTATGGCACAACATAAACACAGTCAAAGTCTAGACTGAATTTCTATTAAGAATATATTGACAGAAAAACTCAGTTGAATTACCGGCCCGATCTGGCGATTAAGCTCAAAATCTATAGACCGGCATTCTTATTATACTAGGCAGTAATTGCGACCCTTGTGATATGACCTATAATACATATATATTTAAACGATTATTAATCAAAATCACTTCTAATTCAACAAAACAAGCAAAAAAATCGCTTCAAAGCGCTAAATAAAAGAACATGTTTATAAATCTGATGTTAACAGCAAAAACAAACAGGTCAAGAAAAAGTAATCATCGACTCTGAGAAAATGCTTGTAATTTGCGCTTCATAAACATTGTAAAGAAAATAAATAGAAGTACCCGAGCCTCGAGCACATCAATCCAACTTTTTAAATTAAACCAAGTAAGAAATTTGAAATAAATACGAAATGAAAGAAGCTCGAATGTTTTGAATGATGCAAAATCTTAGAATACAGTTTGACAGAATTATTTTTTTCGTTGATCCGTGAGACTAATCTAATTACTTTTCGAAATAACTTTGAATATAGGTTTCTGACAAGTTCTAGTTACGTCAGCCCTTAACGAAATATTGAAACGAAAAAGTACGATTAACTTTTTTTTCCTATAAAGAGATAAAATTATGTAGGATATAAAAATATGGATAACTTACTTTCGTATACTTACTTACTTTATAATATTATTAAGGGTTTGAAGGCACTAAAATATGCATTATTAAACTAGGCTTTTACAAGCACTTTTCTATCCTCATTTTACAGAAGACGATACTTAACTTAAAGTTCGATGTTTAAAATTCTCTACAACATTAAATAGTTGTAATATTATTGTCAAAATAGTCTTCTATTTGCTGAGAAGATTTTAATTAAAAGCATTATTTGTATTCGGTATTTCTATGGCTGATACACGTAACGATGACCTTTAGTATTCGTCGTAAGTCTACGAAGTGATTAAATTGCTTACGTATTCGGTATCTAAACAAAATGATTAAGTTAAGGCACTTCATTCAATGAGGACTGTTGTTAGAAAAGGTAGTTTTCAAAAAGAATTAAATGACAAAAACTATATAGCGAATTACAGCAGGATGACTTTAAGCAAGCATAACAAAAGCAAATAATTGCTATTCTCGTTTGCGAACAAATCTCAGAATGTCCTTCAAGAGACAGCTGAAAAGGGTACTCTTTGTCATTTGTGGTATGGAAAAAATTGCCTTGTCAAATTTTTATCCCTGAGTATTCAAACGTGAATATCATTACTTTTTTTTCCTTTTTGTTAATGACTAAACTTTTTGTAACCATAACAACTTTACAATTGATAAAATGACGTGTTGAATTACGTTGCGTATTCCAATGGAATTTGAATAATTATTTCTTATTTGGCGTTCCGTGGTTGGAGTCTTTTTTCAATTTCTCCATTTATAGTGTCAAACTTCTTTTTTGGAATGATTGCCCGGTGGCTAGGGTCTGTGAATGTGTGATTTATTAGTTTTATATTTTAATGTGTGTTTAATAATATAACGTGCACAGCGGTAAAGAAAAATATCGATCGTAAGGAAGCCTGCTTAAATATAGATAAAAATCTTACACGTGTACACATACATTACACAATAATATGTCTCGTGCGACCAAGAACCAACTACGATAAATAAAGTATACTATATAAAAGAACACTGTTATACAATGAATTAGCCAATAGCATTAAGGATGTTCAGTCTTTTACTTTATATAAAAAAAAACATTAAAACACCACATTTTAAAAGAGTTTTCAAGTTTTTAAAGTATGTGCATATGCTATGATATTATTTTAAAGTTTTATTTAATACTATCAACAACTACTATTTTACATTTTTATTTGATTATTGTTATTTTCTTACAAATTTTTATTTGTAAATTAGCTAAAAACAATAATATCAATTGCTATAACACAAACGATACGTAATATTGCATCTTGGTTTTGTCATACCCACATTATTTTAAGTGAAGAGTTTAATTAATTGTTCTTTATATTTGTACCGCCCATGTGTTATATATATAATATTTAAGTATGTTAATCTTGTTTTGTCAAATATTTAAAATGAATCTTAAGCCGTACACATGTGTGTCTACCAACACACCCACATTGTAGCAACGTAATGAAGAAGGCTTCATATTTTTAATTTTTCTTTTTTTTTTATATTCGCCGGGATGGCAAATGACTCTACTCCACCTGATGGTAAGTGGTAGTAGAGTCCAAACGTGACGACGGCCAGTACAGTCGGGAAGAATGTTCTGTACTGGCCGTCCCCGCCTTGCCGGCCTGCAAGATGCCTCTTCACGCCTCGTTTGAAGGAACCCGGGTTGTAAGAGGAGGGGAACACGTGAGCTGGTAAGGAATTCCATTTGTTGGTAGTGCGACAAAGAAAGGAGTTGCCAAATTTCTTTGTGCGCGATGGAATTGATGTCACAGTTAGGCGGTGACATTGAGAACCAGCTCGCGTGGACTTAAGAAGGAAGGGGGAAGCAGGAATTAGAGAGAATAATTCCTCAGAGCACTCGCCGTGATACAGACGATAGAAAGCGCTCAGTGCTGCTATCTCGCGACGCAATTGTAAAGGTTCAAGGGTGTTTGTGACCTTTACGTCGCCAATAATGCGTACTGCACGTCGCTGCAACCGGTCCAAGGCCTCCATTAGGTACTTAGCGGAGCCATCCCAAAGGTGCGAGCAATATTCCACGCAAGACCTGTGTTTTGTACAGCAGGCACAGTTGTTGTGGCGTGAAAAAGCGCCGCAGAACTCCGAATTTCCGTGAAGCTGTTTTTATAACAGCCTCGATGTAATCCCTTGGACTAAGGTCGCACCAAACGTCAATCCCCAGCATGGCGATTTTGCTTTGCATCACCAGCGGAGTACCACAGAGGGAGGGAAGAGGGGAAAATGTTGACTTTTTCCCCGTGAGAGCGCATACCTGTGTTTTCTTGGCATTAAACTCAACAAGATTATCAGAGCCCCATTTGGCGATGAGCTCTAACGTCCTATCGAGTTCAATGACAAGATCCTTCCGCCTCTCCTCAATTTCCGCTCGCCCAGCCACTGCGCGTCCGTGGTATCCACCATGCACTGTACTATCGTCTGATATCGTCTGATATCGTCGGATATCGTTTTCTGATAGATCCTGAGTTTTTTTTAAAATAGTACATATTGTAATAAACAAATAATATAAATTATTTATAGTTGTAACAGAATGTAACTTTATTTTATACTTATATATTTATATATATTATACTTTTGAAAATAATTAATTTTAAAATCAAGTAATTAAAATATTCCAAAAGATTCAGAAAGTTCCAACTAGTTCTAGAAAGCTAATTGAATATTCTAATATGTAGATTAGTGCTGAGTGCTAAGCGTCCACTGTTTGTACTCTGTTAATCAATTAAGTAATCATAGTAATCTCGAATAACGATTAATTATAGATGTTTTATTCGTAAAGGAATTCGAGGTTACAAATCATAATTTGATCGAGGTTAAAAATCATACTTGAAAGTAATTTCACATAGAATTGAGCAGAATATGTCTTATGCACCGATAAAGTAAAAGTTAAATACTGTTACAAATAATATTAATAAAAATAATAATATCCTGGGACATTTTTCACACAAGGCGATCTAATCCCAAATTAAGCTTGTACAGAACTTGTACTATGGAAACCAGACAACTGATATACTACATATACTATTTTTCTTTTGTAAATACATACTTATATAGATAATTACACCCAGACTCAGGACAAAAGACATGTTCATGCACACAAATATCTATCCTGGGTGGGAATCGAACCCACAACCTTCGGCGTGATCCACCAACCACGCCAACCGGCTCGTCGTGTTATAAAAACGACATAAAAATGCTATGCTCATGATATGTACATCAAGTGATTATGGGTGCGTTATATCGTAAATACTAGCAATACAGAGGTTTTAGATTATATCTCAGACTAATCCTTCAAATTATTTCACCAGTGTAAATACAAATTGAAATAGTGTTTTATTATATCGTGTGCAGGCAGATTTATTAAAGATTTTTCTCTAAATTAAATTCCATGATTTATTCCGTATTGAAAAATAAATTCATCATTCGAAATTCAAATGTTATCTACTCAGTGGCTCGGTATCGAATAAAGTCAACAAATAATGAAATTATTTGTATCAAAATATATTCTATATTCTATGTACCCTCACGAACCTTCACAATACTAGTTTTGTTATACGCACCTATTTTAAGATGATAGATTATGATGGATCGCTAATATTTTTATATACTTCGATATTGTTACAATATGAAGTGTATAAAATAATTTCCTTTATAAATATGCGGTATAAAATAATGTTAACTACACGTACTTAATAAATATTCACATATAACAAACATGAAATAAACCGACAATATTAAAAAAAACATGAACTTCAATTATATAAGAATAAACTTGAGACTTTGCATAACTTAACTATACATAAATACTATGTTTTCGTTTTTATTGATTTGCAAAAGAGTGTAAGGAGTTTCAATCGCTTTTTTTAATCTGTATTGAGGCCTGTCAAAGTGACAGTTTTGCGATAATCTTTTACACTCTGTTGCGATCATAACATGGTAGCAACATGTTACTCTAGTTTAAATGTTAAGTGAATTAGTGTAACTATAGGATTACAGATTAAGGGACATAACATATTTGATCCGCGTAAACTCAATGAAGCGGTATACATAGCTGTCACATAGAGACACGACGTTAACGCAAATATGGGCTTCTCTTAAATAAAAGAAATATTTAACATATAAATAAATCATAGACACTATAAACAGATGTCACGAACAGCTTACTTCAGTCGAGAAGGCTAAAATAAGAAAAATCACAGACTATATATATATTTTATATACAGTATTACCTACAATAATTACGTTGCGAAATGCTTAATTTTTTTATCGAGGGACAAAAAATTACTATATATTTAGACATACATAAAATTATTACAAAATAAATTCGTAATTGACGATGCGAATCAATATATAGAAAATAAACGAAAATAGCAGACAAAAAATATATGGAGATATATATAATTGATTATTAATAAAAAAATATACAAGTACATAATTTTTTACTATATTCCATAGTTGCAAGTAAATTCACGACCTTAAGAATGGTTTTATATACTTTTTTGACTGCCTCGTTGGTCTAGTGTCTTGATGTAAGGTCGCAGACCCGGAGGTCCTAGGTTCAATTCCCAAGTCGGGACAATAAAAAGTTATTGGATTTTTCTGTCAGAAAATTCTCAGCAGCCCGGAGTCTAGAAGTTAGAAGTGTGTACACTCCCGTGCCTCGGAAAGCACGTAAAGCCGTTAGTCTGGCGCCTGAACTCTTTTCAGTCGTGTCGGATTGCCGTACCATCAGATTATGCGAGTTAGAGAATAGAGTGCACCTGTGTTTGCACATACACTTGTGCACTATAATATCTCCTGCGTAGTTGGCTAATCGCTCTTGGGATTGGCCGCCGTGGCCGAAATCGAAATTTGAAGGACATTATTATTATTATATACTTTTTACAATATATTTAAAAAGCGTGACCTTCGAAAAATCTTACTCTTATCTTATCTTAGTCTTGTATAACATTTTACAATTAATTAATCTTTACAAACAATAGTTTGATAGTTAAATTTAATAACTTTGGTTGTAGTCCGGCAGCATTGTTACGCCGGTATATTTTATGGTGACCGAAATATTTGCAAAAGTAACCACAATTATCGAGTATTAAGGCGTGACCTCGTTGTCAATGTACCTTATAACTAAAACAGAAAAAGGATAATAATAGTTTCTATCATTTATAGGCAAAATGTTTTTAAACGTAACGGAATAAAAATATATAAAGTATTAAAGAATACTAATTTATTTAGCATTATTAACACAAAAGGCTAACAATTATTCGATTTATTGTATGTTTGTTTGTAATGGATAAATTCAAAAACTACTAAATCAATTGAAAAATTCTTTAACCTACAGAAAGCTTTATTACCAGCAAATAATAACAGCTGTATTTTGTTTTAAAAATTCCTACTTCCTAGAGGTTCCTACGAAAATTGTAATAATGTAACCCAAGGTATTAAAATATTCCTAAAAAACATCTACTAAGATAGATAATTATTCCACTAGGACGAACTCCGGGGGAGGGGCACTAGTAATAATAATTATGTTCAATGACTAAAAAGTAACACATAAATTGTATACTTAATATATTTAGTATTTTTTTTTTAAATTTACGAATTAAAAACTTAAAAAAAGTAACTAAAATACCGCTTTTTATACCTTTTATTACATGTATGTATGTATTAGTTACAATAAAAATAACTTTGTTGCAGATAAAGGGGTTCGCTGCCAACAACATGTCGCCACGGGAAATGCAATATCAGATATATTGCAACCATGACATTCAATCGTAAATCTTAAAGGACAACCTAAGCAAATGCCTATAGTGATGTACTTATGATAAATTTTATCGATATAATATAATATATTTTTATCATGAAACAAATTCAAATAACTACACAAATGTCGCCAATTATTTTAACTTATAAGTATTTTATTTAACGTTAGATTCATTACGAAGTTTCTTTTCCTTTTCTTTTTGATAATTGAAAAAAAAAATACTTAAATCAATCAATAGTTTGTAGGGTGCAGACAAGTGGGTCACCTGTGGTTAAGTTCACCACCGCCCCTAGACATTGGCATTGCAAAAAATATTAATTATCTCTTACATCTCCAATGCGCCACCAACTTTAGGAACTAAGATGTTATATCCCTTGGGCCTGTTAGATTGGCTTATTCGCCCCCGAACCAGAACACAACAATACTAAACGTTGCTGTTTGGCGATAGAATATATGATGAGTACCTACCCCGAGGGGCTTGCAACGCCATACCCTATCACCAAGTCAAACTACTAACTTATTATTTGAAGTAAATTTATACAGTAATTAAAACCTGTCAGTGATATGATATCAATGTTTTCTTGAAGATGATTTATGAAGATAGCAGTAGATTGCAATGTTATCGATTAATTATCTGTCAATAAGTAACGTTAATAAAAATTATCGATAAGAACGATATTGAAAACGTACTTCACTTGTAAGAATTGTTACCATAAAAGGTATGCCATGGGACACGTCATATTTCGTTATGTTTATTCCCTGAATATATTGAATGATTCTAAGAATGAGATTGTTTATGCACAAGTAATGCTTTTCCATTTAGAATATATGGTTATGATTTGGAAGATAAATTGTAATATTAATATAATACTCTCCCGACCGATTTCGGCCACGGCGACCGCTTCAACTTCCTGCATGGTGTCGTTCATGTGCTCGCATGTGGCTTATGTAGCCAATCTTCTTACTAACGATCCTCGCGCATAGCGGGCATGTGAGCACTCCATTGATATAATTGTAGTTGATTGCCGCGGGCGGTCGGGCTCTCAACTGGTCGCATCTGGCATCAAGCTCAGCGAGGCGACTCACTTCAAATTCTTGGATCCTCGCTTTAATGCTGGATCTCCATTGTTCCCTGTTGGCGGCCTGCTGCTCCCATTGCGCGGTTTTTATATTGCACCTTTTCATGTGCCGTTTAAGCACATCTTTGTATCTAAGGAGTTGTCCGCCATTCTTACGCTTGCTTTCCTTAAGTTCGCCATAAAAGATGCGCTTAGCGACACGCTGATCCGCCATCCTTGACACGTTACCACACCAACGAAGTTGTCGCCGCATAAAGTAAGCTTCAATGCCACCTACATTAGCTCTTCGCAGCACTTCTGAATTGCACACACGATCAGACCACTGGATATTCAAGATTTTGCGTAGGCATTTAAAGTGGAAGCGGTCTAATGTGCGAATATGATGTCGGTACACGGTCCAGGTGTATACATTGTAGTATATCTATAATTCTGTAGTATATTGTGCGTGTACAAAAGAGATTCTGGACTACAACCTTATAATGGAGATCCATAATTGAGATGATATCAAGAATGGCTGAATACAATTCAGAGCAGCCTAAGCATCCAGAATCTAACTAAGTAAAATCAGTCACATAGATAACAACACAGAAGAGATAAATTAATAATTATAATTCTGAAATTTTAATTCTGATGCTCATCAAACTACTCTCACCAAACTCGATAAAACAAAAAAAAAGATACACTAAAGGTACGAAAAACATGGCTGTAGTTTAAACCAACAAACTTACATACCTATTAATATTCATAATGATTATTGTCTATATAAATTCAAGTAATCATAACAAAATGTTATCATATATTTATATTTCTAGGAAAGTATAACATTATTTAAGAAATACAATATATTTAAGCCGAATTATCTTACGTTCGTTGAAATATTTTTCTCATACATCTAACCAAACGTAAAAATAATCGAGGTAACTAACCTTCATTCAATTTTATTTCAGAACATTTCATTCGATGTAAAATTATACAAATATAGAAATAATATATGTGTCTAATTTAATATGTTTTACGTATAGAACCTTCTTTTGTACGCAATTTGCTCAACGATATACGATTTTTCGCTTCATAAACTTAAATAAGGGCGAAAACTTCCCCGTTCATTCTTCTCGCAACGAATTGCGATATCAGCGAGGAAGTTTGAATAAAACTAACTTAAAAACTTTTTACGTAATATATTTCCAGCAAAACCGTCCTATATTCACACGTGAACAATATTTTGCTTTTACTTAAATACTATTATAAAAGCGCGATATGGCCTAGTGGTAAAAGCGCGTGAATCTTAACCGACGATTGTGGGTTCAAAACCGGGCAAGTACCATTGAATTTTCATGCACTTAACTTGTGATTATAATTCACCCGTGCTTGACGGTGAAGGAAAACATCGTGAGGAAACCTGCATGTGTCTAATTTCGCTGAAATTCTGCCACATGTGTATTCCACCAACCCGTATTGGAGCAGCGTGGTGGAATGAGCTCCAAAACCTTCTCCTCAAAAAGGGAGAGGAGGCCTTAGCCCCACAGTGGGACATTCACAGGCTGTTACTACTAATAAAAGCGCGAAGATGGAATATATCATCTATTTCAAGTATTATAATATATATTATAAGTGTAGTATGTAATCGCGTGTTAAATTTTCTTTTCTTCTAATGTCTTTGGCACACAGACAATTTATCGATGGTAACGTATTTCATTAGCTCGCTTAGGTGCGAGTTTTGGTGAATACGACGGAACTTTCAGAGACGTTTTGGAGTTGGAGAAGGCGTGGTCGATATGTGGCTCGATATTTCTTTAAAAAGCACTGTAATCTTTACTGAATATATTTTGAGATAAAGAAAACTACTAGTTCGTCTTGGTATAATCTACATCGTAACGTAATTCTAACGTGCTTATAAGAGAATATTTTTATTTTTGATTTATTTTAATTAAAATTCCAATCCATTAGTCGTGAAATCTTCTTGAAGCAAATAAAAATATCATGCAAATTGACATTCTTTTTTTATTGTATTAAGTATGCAGTCTGGCCAGTGGGGTACGTGAAGGAAAGTCGTCACCGTAGCCTACAAACATTGGCATTATAAGAAATATTAACCATGCTTTACATCGCCAATTTGCTACCACTTTAGGAACTAAGATGTTATGTCACTTTTGGTTAAATTATACCACCTCACCCTTTAAACCGCAACACAATGATAGTAGACGTTTCTGTTTGGTGGTACAATAAATGGTGAGTAGATGGTACTTACTCACCATATATTCTACTTGGGCTACCATATATATTTATATATGTCATCATGTTATATATCCTACGGGGTTGCACAAAATCTACCACCAAGTAAACCCTGCTATACTACAGGGTCTTAGTACAAATTATGTATTTACGTTAGATCGCATTACGTCCATGGTTATAAATCTCATTTTGCTTTTAAACTTTGAACAGTATAAAGTTCTGTTATACAGAATAAATCAGAATTATATGACAGGTCCTGATAAATTTTTCATTTATAGCACTCAGGAAGCATCTTGCAAGGCTTGAGTAAGAAATAGTGGATAATATGACTTTTTCATAAAACTTTCGGTATAATTTGGCTTAGTGTCCTTAGCCATTTATATTTAAAAAAAGCGAGGGAGATATATTTAACTATGATATAATATGTATATTTATAGATTTTTTGTGAATCACTGCTCCAATTGGCGGGCCGGTTAGCGTGGTTGGTAGATATTTGCCTTTCACGCCGAAGGTTGTGGGTTCGATTCCCACCCAGGACAGACATTAGTGTGCATGAACATGTCTTTTGTCCTGAGTCTGGGTGTAATTATCTATATAAGTATGTATTTACAAAAGAAATGTGGTACATGTACTATATCAGTTATCTGGTTTCCATAGTTCGAGCTCTGCTTAGTTTGAGATCAGATGGCCGTGTGTGAATAATGACCCAGGATATTATTATTATTATATTATTATTAATGTGTGTCACATTCTATACATGCAGATTTCTTCAAGATGTTTTCCTTCGTGGCATAGCACAAGATATTTTATTAACACAAATTAAGAACATGAAAATGCTGCGGCGATTGGCAAGATTTGAGCATACAATTTTTGCATAAAACTCAAGTGGTCTAAGGACTGGGCTACCTTGCAATAAATATGCAGGCATATTTATATAACATATATATATATAGATTAAAGATAAGATACACCAAAGGCACGGAAAATACGTGTATGGAGATACAAATATATAAACATATTATATTGTGTTGTATACCTAGAACAAATTTTTATTTTTATTTCTTAAATTTATACTATATAAGACAATTATACATATAAATAGTTTTACTGATAAGGCTTAAGTAACTTTATA
Organism: Nymphalis io; assembly: GCF_905147045.1. Classification (NCBI taxonomy): domain Eukaryota; kingdom Metazoa; phylum Arthropoda; class Insecta; order Lepidoptera; family Nymphalidae; genus Nymphalis; species Nymphalis io. Next base: position 6,727,353 of record NC_065910.1, on the reverse strand, counting down.
TTAATTGAACTTGAACTATTTAAAATAATTAAACAAAAAAATATTTTGTTAACCCTTTTACATATAGCAGGTGTAATGTATCATCATATCAGCCGAAAGACGTCCATTGCTGGACAAAGGCCTCCCCCAAGGATTTCCACATTGGCCGATCTTGCGCTGCCCGCATCCAACGAGGGAATATACACCAGAGAACGGGAAGCAGCGTCTCTCTGAGTACTATGACTAACTTACTGCGACCGCCAACCCGTCTGCCAAGCGTGGCGATTATGGCATATCCCCTCAATGATTCGCGCAACTAAAAATGTATAGTACTCGTAAAAACAAACCAATTAATTTCTTAAGCTCGAGTAGCTTAAAAGTAACCTTGAATAATTCATCTTTTCATTATTCATTAGAACAGCTCAATTGCACCAAATCTATTATACTATACCTAGAAACAATTTGAACTTCCTAGATTTGTAGATACTGTCAGTTAGTTCACAGAAACTCAATTTAAAAGTGTATACAAATAATTTCTGTTTATAAAAATTTTGTTAATTGTCTTTCTCAGAATGAAGATATGCATTTTATTAGTTTGTATTGAAAATAATTATAACACGTGTAAATGAAATGTTTATTTTATCCATATAACAATATTATGTTGAATGTCATCGTAAATTTAACTGTTTATATTGTCAATGAAGATTTATTTTATTACAAATAGAACTAGTACTAAGAAGTCAAAGCCAGTTCACATTATCGGATGATAAATCTGTCGGATTTTTATTGCCCTGATATAATTGTTTATGTTGTTTGAAGACGTGAAATCAAAATGAAAATATTTTTTATTGGTTTTGCGAAAGAGTGGCAGGCATTTATTAGGTGTCCTACGATTTTTCTTTTCATAATCAGTTTTTTCTGGACATTAGGAGTACAGAAATATATCAATCAATTTATACGTGTATGCAAATTTAATAAAAAAATTAATTTGATTTACTTAATCGAAAGCTAAGTCCTGAAAACGTATTAAATAAACACTAAAAAAATCACCATTAGTTAATAAATAATATTATTAAGATTTTTTTTTTAACAAGTTTTATTTCTTATAATTCGTTTTTATTTAATTTTTGTTAAATATTTCTACCTTCATCCCATTATTTACCAAAATACCATAAAGCTTGGGAACTATGTTACATATCTCATTAGTAGTTACACTGGCTCACTCACCATTATACTGCAACACAATAATACTAAGTATTGCTGTATACAAAGACGAGCTTGAGACCAAGTGAGTTTACTTCCTGTAGTCTTATATATCTTCTTTCTCGTTCCCTCACTTCTGTAGATCACAACCACATTTTTTTCCTTCAACCGGATGCCACCCCTTACTTTCTTTATTGTATCAGCCCATCTTGCAGGCACCCTCCCTCGAGCACGTCTGTCATCTATCTGCCCCAGAATAATTCACTTCTAACAGAAGCCTTGAAGAGTGCATAAAAAAAGAGACGACTCGTTTTCAGCATAAAACAGGAACTGTCGTCGTGTTGAGTCCTTTAAATATGGTTTCTTTAGTTCTAGATAATAGACAAACTAAAACAAAAAGAAAAAAACGATACAGAAACATTTGAAAATCGAATCTTATTCTACGAAATGTTTTACGACGGTAGCAGATAGACGATATTAATTTAAATATTCAACATATCAAGAAGTTCTTTGTAACGATAAATTTCACGGTTACAACGTATAATTTGTATTCAAAGGCGTACATGTTACTAATATATATATTCCTAAGCTGTATATTGTATGCAAACGACCACTGAACCTCATTTATGTAACCGCACTTGTATTGCGAAGGAAATAAATCTATAACGAATCTAGACTATTTAATTTAAAACTGTGTTGGATTTTTATTGGAATGATGAAAAAGAAACTGACTAACTGACTGCCTTGACTGTGTTGACTGCCTCGTTGGTCTAGTAACTTCATTTAAGGCGGCAAAAACCCATGACACGTAAGTTATTGTGTATTTCGTCGAAAATTCTTAGTAGCAGCCCGAAGTCGAGGAGTTTAAAAGTGTGTACACTACCGTGCCTCGGACAGCGCTTAGAGTCTGAACTCTTTTCGGTGGTGTCTAATTGCCGTCCCATCGGAGAAAGCTCCACTGAATTTTCATGTGCTTAATTTGTAATATATATACATTTCTACATAATTATAAATTTAATTCAATTATAAGAAGTAATGAAAACATAACATTTAAATAAACTCTAGTGAACTTAACGTCGCTCGTGAGGACTCTTTTTATAATGAGATACTCAAAGAAACAGGACATGATTCTTAAATGTTGTTTTTTTTTAAGTAAGCTAAATGTGGGAAATATTATGACATAATACATTTTTTCGCTTCTTAGACCTTTGACGGGAATGTCAATTTATACATAATTTATTATCTGTATTTGTATCGTTGATAATTTTTTTATCTATACTAATATAATAAATGCGAAAGTTAATTATATGTCTGTTCGTTACACTGTCGCGGCTAAACCATGTGTTAAAAAATTAGGTTAGTATATCCCCATATATCCTTCTTGGGTTTCATCAACCCCCCGAATTATGCCGAAAATGCATATTTGTTACCAAAATGTGAGTTATTTTTTTTAAATGATCATAATTGCTTTGACCTAATTGTTTTGACATTTGAATATTTAAATATAATAAATATAAGAACTTCTGTAATCTGACATAACTTATTTTTGTATTTTAAATTACTTTAAAAATATTGAGTAAGGTTGCTTTTACACTACCTCGTCAATCCATACATATTTTTGACATAAAACGACATATAGATAAGGTACCTATCGATGCTTATAATTGTTTGTTTATCTAACACAAAGAATTATAATTATTAAAATTATTGAAACCTATTCTATATAAGACACGCTAAATATTACGTTTTTGACTTTATGCCTCAGGTAGCACTTTACACTACCAAAGCTAATTAGTTACGCTTAATTAACTTACAGTACAGTAACAGCCTGTTAATGTCCCACTGCTGGGCTAAGGCCTCCTCTCCCTTTTGAGGAGAAGGTTTTTGGAGCTTATTCCACCACGCTGCTCCAATGCGGGTTGGTAGAATACACATGTGGCAGAATTTCAATGAAATTAGACACATGCAGGTTTCCTCACGATGTTTTCCTTCACCGTTAAGCACGAGATGAATTATAAACACAAATTAAGCACATGAAAATTCAGTGGTGCTTGCCCGGGTTTGAACCCACGATCATCGGTTAAGATTCACGCGTTCTTACCACTAGGCCATCTCGTCCTCCTTAATTAACTTAATATAATTTAACCAACTTGCATTGTATCAGTGGTTATGCTCCAATCCTTTTCTTAAATAATAAATGAGCCATTTGCCTATTAGTGGAATACTAACAGGTTCTCAATACAAAATCCTAATAAATATGGCTGTGGACACATGTGTAACGGAGTTTTAATATTTTAAAGCGAAATACGAATGAGATAGTAAGCCAGTGGCGTATTGACAGTGTATAATTACTTTGAGCTATATTTCTTATAGTACCATAGATATATCTATAGTGTTGACCATTTTTTTTTCGCTTGAAAAAACCATTTACGTATACGTGGGACTCACCAACGCTAAAGGCGCCGGAATACCCACTAAAAAAACCAGTGGTATCCTTTTCGTCTTTTAGGGGGCGCCACGGGATCGCTTGCGCACGCTACCGTACCATTTGACGTCTGCTTGAATGTAAAAAAAAAAAACTTTAAATAATTATATCTATAAATAATATGTTCTTGTTTAATCCGTTTTATATTTAACGGTGTCGGATTTGAATCTCTGTAATTATTACAGTTTGCTTAAATAGAGCCAAAAGACTTGACACCAGCTTTTAATATATCAAGTTAGTGTCATAACTTGGCTCAACGCCCGGAATCTCGGATTAACTAAATAAGTATTAGTTACTTAACACTTTAAAATATTATTTCACATCTAATTTTAAAAATACAAACTGTTATAAATTAAAATTGTATATAGCAATATGGTTTGATGGTTATAATTGGTTACAATACGTGAATTTTAAACAAAGAGTGCGAGTTAAAATCTAGGCAACAACCACAAAGTTTTAAGTGCTTAATTTATGTTAAAAAATAATTCATCTCGTTTTTAAAAAAAAACATAGGTAGGTAAACGGGGAAATGGTCCGGTGGTAAGTGGTCATAATTACCCATAGGCGTTGGCGCTGTAAAAATCACCAACCTTGGTAGTACCACCAAACTCAGTAGCAGTACGGTAATAATATAACTTGCGCAATTGACTAATCTCTCTTGAGATTGACCACCGTCTTTAATTATATCTAAGTTTATTAATGTAAAATTAGGAGTATTCGTATTTGGAAATTAATTCTACTGATTTTTTAGATTTGATAAGCCGAGATGGCCCAGTGGTAAGAACGCGTGAATCTTAACCGATGATCGTGGGTTCAAACCCGGGCAAGCACCATTGAATTTTCATGTGCTTAATTTGTGATTATAATTCATCTTGTGCTTTACGGTGAAGAAAAACATCGTGAGGAAACCTGTGTGTCTAATTTCGCTGAAATTCTGCCTTCTGGAATAAGCTCCAAACCTTCTCCTCGAAAACGGAAAGGAGGCCTTTAGCCTAGCAGTGGAACATTCACAGGCTGTTACGGATATATATTTTGCGAATAAGCGAATTGACGGTACGTGGGCACCTATTCTATTTAAAAAAAAGCAATAATTTGTAAGTCTGTTTGAATAAAGCACATTTTGATTTTAAACATGGTATATGTCAAATCACTGTGCTTTCGTGGCTTCATGATAAAATTATCGTCTCAATATCAAAGATAAATAAAACAAATAGAATTACGTTAATAGATTTATTCGTAAATAATCAAAATCATTGAAATTAATATGATCTAATTAATCAGTAAATCGAACATAACACTAGGTAATACCAAAACAGACGCTTCATCACGGAGCACGCCACACGCCATTCCTTAACGTTCCCGAAGCAATTCGAAGCCACGTTTGCAATTTTCGTATCCATTAGTGGCATAATTACCGTTGAGCTTAAGTAAGACGAAATAGGCTTAGAAATTGAAAGCGAATAGTTGCTCCGTGCAATGGAGTCATTCAGTGTTTATGTTTCACCTTCGGATCGATAAAAAGATAATAGCGTCTACATGCCATACCATGTAGTCACTATCTTTGTACAAGCATGTCATTTATCATCACTCGTTCTACCGCTGAACGATACTACTCATTATCGTTGTGTTCTGGTTCATAAAGCGAGTGAGCCATTATAACTACAGGGTCAGACATACAGGCAAATTCGCCGTAGCGAAGTGGTTAATATTTCTTTCAGCACCAATATGTATAAGCGGTGATGACCACATATTAAGTTGCCCATTTGCCAGTTTCAATGCCTATAACAAATAACAAAGTACTCATAATGTTGTAGCGACATATAAAATTTCACGTAAAGCTTCACATAAATTATTATTATTAATTATAAATATTTTTATAGCAACTTTGCAATAGTAGTTTCCACCAAATTATTAAAAAATACACATGCATAAAAAGGTTTTATGGAGTGAACTGTAATGTAACGGAAATTTGTAATGTGAACGATTAAAATCACGACGTTACCTCGTAAATACAGCAATACAAATGAAACATGCAACTATAGCGGGATTCATTATATCACGAGCAAATCGTTTATAACAATACTTTATCATGAGTTAATTTAAACCTTAACAACAGTGAATAAGGTCTAAAGTAACAGAGGTAATAATTTTGTTGATACGCACGGCAAAATCGCGATAGTTCAAATCGTGTTCATTCGGGAGCGGGTCTAAGAGACCGACATGTGATTTCCTCTACTTAATAGCAATTGGTTTCATATATACGACTAAATCTTTAACCCTTTCGACCGTCTCTGAATTTATTTCGCTTTTATAATAAATTTTCTTTCAATTTATTTCATGAAAGACTATCTATCTTTTTAAAAGCAATATAATCCTCAATGTAGTTTTAGGGTTGAGCATCAATTTCAAGTGTATTTGTGATATGAAATTTTATTTAATTACTATTGTCAGAAACTTGACAAATGAAATTTAATATTATATCATGAGTTAATTTTTAATTATATATATAAATATTTTTTTAAATTGATTTTATTATCAGAGTTAGACTTTTAAATTAATTTGAATAAAGACTTAAGAAAATAATTATTATATGGTAATTGTGACGTATATAGAGAGGCTTAAAAATTGCAACTATTTATTTCGCCATTTTGTTACATATAGTATTCAAGTAATCCGATCACAGGCATGTTCTATGTGCTGGAGCAAATTGGAGCATAGTATTACAAATATTTCTCATATTAATAAATATTTTAAAAAATGCAAGAAAATAAATATAAATTTTGAGAAAATCGTTCCAAACCAATTTGATTCTTTGAAACCACAGGCTAAAATTTAAATAAAAACTTAATGTATGACATTTACAATTAACAGGGAAAACTAAACGATCATCTTAACTTTTTAAATTCCTATTTACAATAGAACCCGCTCCGCATAAGTTCGACACGCACGTTACCAATTTTTATTAACTATGAATCGATATATAATATATATGCATATTCTATAGTATAGTGTTTTAATTAAATTCTTACAGGCAGGGCTTTGTCCAAGCTCGTCTGGGTAGTAACACCCACTCTTCAGATATTCTACCGCAAAACAGCAATACTTACAGTACTGCTGTGTTCCGGTTTGAAGGGTGAGTGAGTCAGTGTTATTACAGGCACAAGGGATATAACATCTTAGTTCCCAAGGCTAGTGGCGCAATGGCGATATAAGCGATGGCTAACATTTCTTATATTGCTAATGCCTATGGGCATTGGTGACCACTTACCATCTTACCATCAAGTAGCCCATCGTTATGAAACTAATAACAATTTGAAAGAGAGAAAGTAACACATGGCTTAGGTTGTGAATAATTTAAATATACTTTACTCCTCATAGTTTTAATAGAATTGAAGTAATTAGTGGATGAGCACTAAAATCTTATTGAAAATTCTTTGTAAAGTAAGCTTAACATTTTTTTTTTAATTAGTATTAAAATGAAATCCATTTTCGTTGTAAATTCTGGTTCTATTTAGTCACATTCTTAAAAACATAATAAAATATTTTTTTATAGTTATGAATATAAATTGAAAGCAAACAAGCACATGTGTATTATATGAATACAATAATAAAATGAAAAATATCATTAACCACTTGCATCGCCAATTCGCCACCAACCTTGGGAACTACAGTTACACTAGCTCTATCACCTTTCAAACGGGAAAATAATAACTTATTGATCTTTGATGATATAATATCTGATGAGTGGATGGTTCCAACCCAAGGGTTTGCACAAGGCCTTACCACCAAGTAGGCAGTTTACATTGAGGACTAAAATAAGTATATAGGTATGACCGTGAAATGAATTCTAAAATGTATTTAATTTAACCTTATAAGAATTTTGTCACTTTGATTGTGATGCTGACTCAAAATAATACACAACACAATGAAAATTCGTTGTATATTCTGGCTCTACTTAGTCGCATTCTTAAAAAAATAATAAAATTAAAAATTTATTAATTATCTTCGAATCAAGCTCTACCACCAATAAATAAAATAAATTGCATTATAATTATTTCGACAATTTGATACGATCGGAGAGAGTTTAAGCACAGGATCAACTAGTTAAAGAACTTCTTAAGGCACGAGAGTATTGACAAAACTTCTAAACTTCTGGCTGATACTGAGAACTTCTTGACAGGAAAACACTATAACTGTTTTAATTTGACAAGGGGCTATGAACCTAGGACCTTGTGATCTGCAGCCTTATAATCTACCAACCAAAAGCCTTCTTAAATAAAGAATTATGCGAGTCGACTACACCATCGTTGGTGTTATAGTGTATCGTTTAATTACTGTAACTGATACAATATTTTTACTTTCATTTATATTAATTAATACACTCATTGAATGAGTATTTCGTAATATACTTTAATAAAAAAATATATAGCAAAGTAACGGTTTCAAATAAATCGTGACGATAAAATATACTGTGGATCGCACGTCGTAAAGATAGAAATTTTATGACAAGTTAAATTATTTGAGTATTACTATTAACCGACTATATTTAAACAACATTCTCTACCTATTTGACACTTGAAAACATTACTCTTCTTCATATTTTCTTCTTAATAAAATGCCATGTAAGTGCTAATAAAGGTTTTATGAATCGAATTTAATGCACATATTAATAATCAGTTAATACGTCAGATGAGTCAGAAATTGATATTACCGATAATTTCATAAGCACCTGTACATTTACCTTATGTAAATACATATGCACGCACACATAGGCATCATTTAAAAAAAACCGTATCATGTTTTTAAATGGATGTCGTTTCCGTCCTTTTTTGATATCGATTGGTCTTTACGATAAAATGGAAATTGGCTCTCAATCTGGTCTCATTAATACATGTAATGATACTTCTTTTTGATTTGTCTCATGTTTACTGATGGAACGCATCAAAGACAGGAAATAAAATACATCTTTACCTTATGACCATTTCATATTTCGTAATAAAGTAAGAAAAAAAATCTCTGCGGGTTCGGTAGAAAGTTGAAAAATACGCGAACATTGAGTTCCGTGATTATTGAAGGAATTCACAAGAAAACGAGTTCTTATACGTGTTGGTTGTTATTTTTTTTTTATTCATCTCCATAGACTTAGCTGTACATGCGTTTTGGTATATTTCTATTATTTGATCGACTTTCGTAATTTGATATGAACGCGTATTATTATTTTGAGTCAGCATCACAATCAAAGTGACAAAATTCTTATAAGGTTAAATTAAATACATTTTAGAATTCATTTCACGGTCATACCTATATACTTATTTTAGTCCTCAATGTAAACTACCTACTTGGTGGTAAGGCCTTGTGCAAACCCTTGGGTTGGAACCATCCACTCATCAGATATTCTATCATCAAACATCAATAAGTTATTGTTTTCCCGTTTGAAAGGTGATAGAGCTAGTGTAACTGTAGTTCCCAAGGTTGGTGGCGAATTGGCGATGCAAGTGGTTAATAATATTTTTCATTTTATTATTGTATTCATATAATCCACATGTGCTTGTTTGCTTTCAATTTATATTCATAACTATAAAAAAATATTTTTTTTCAATTACTCACAGACTTTGGTAATTTACTTAATTGTTTGTTTAATACAAAACACACATCGAATGGAAAACACTTACCACGCCTCAAAGTCCTTCTTGATCTTGTTATTATTTGACAATAGGAATTAGAATTATGTTCAAATGAATATTGAAATGCACACCTAATATATAGTCTACATCCCTTCATTTCGAATCTAATGCGAAACTCACCGTTTCCACAGCTGGTACAATGTAATACGAATAATTAATAAACGTACATTGTAAGATAGAATCCACAACCGTAACCAACTCTATAAATATTCTGTAAAACATACAGAACTCTAAAATATAAGCGTCCCCAAGGCACGTTAGCTATAATTGCAGCTCCCGGATAAAAAGGACTTAGATGAAAGGATACTAAAGACTAAGGATGAATGGAACAGAAAAACACGCGTTAACGAAACGACCTTATTACAAAAGCAGTAAGGTAACGATTCGTGTGAAATAAGTAAGTGATAACGCCTGAATATTACAATGTCTAGGATTCCCGCAAAGAAAGCTTAACTACGCTTTCAAGTAAAGACTAGTTGGTGCGTTCAATGAACAGTTGAATTGTTGGATGGTATTGAACATTTTCATACTTATATAGATTCATTTTGAGTTTATTATTTATTTTCATAGTCTGAATCATTCTTATGCCATCTTATAAGACAGTGTTACGTTGTTTGACGTCACGGCACACGAGTCAGTCTTACTGCCAAAGCGTGGCCACAGACGTTTCACATCAAATCCAAATACACTGGATATTTATCCTAGAAGATCCGATAAGTACCTTCTTAAGGCCTTGGATCGGTTGCAACGACGTGCGATTCGCATTATCGACGACGCAAAGGTCGCTAACATCCTCGAGCCTTTGCAATTGCGTCGAGAAATAGCAGCGCTAAGCGCTTTCTATAGAAAGTATCACGGCGAGTGCTCTGAGTTATTATTCTCCCTCATTCCCGCTTCCCCTTTCCTTCACCGCCTTACTGTGACATCAATTCCATCGCGCACGAAGAAATTTGGCAAAACTTTTCTTTGTCACACCACTAAAAAATGGAATTCTTTACCAGCACAAATGTTCCCGTCCTCTTATAAACTGGGTTCCTTCAAACGAGGCGTGAAGAGGCATGTTGCGGGCTGGCAAGGCGGGGGCGGCTAGTGCAGAATATTATCGACGTCGTCGCATTTGGACTCCACTACCAATTACCAACAGGTGGAGTGGAGTCATTTGCTTTCCCGGAATATATATAAAAAAGATAAAAGAAACTGGTTTTGTATAAAGTTTTACAAACACTTCCAATTAAAGAAAATGAGAAAGAAAATAATCAGTAGGAGATCGTTTCATTTTCAAATTTCAAATGATTATAATCTACAAACTCATCATATTACTTATCTATCATAGTTCCAACCACAAATTGATTCCTCTCAAAAATAATACTGACTTAATGAAGTCTAGATATGAGGAAAGTTAACCATTAACTAATAACTATTATAATATAATAACTATTAGTTAATGGTTAACTTTCCTCATATCTATTGTCCTGCTGGACTTACCATTTATTATGAGTTAGGTCATTGACCCATCTTTTTTATGTGTGATAAAGATACCATTGAAATTAAAACCATTTGACTATTCAACTAACCTATTTTCAAAAGAAAAACGAATTAATATTTCTTAGGTACCAATGGAGGTCTGACAATTTTGCTTAGCATTGGTTCATTGACATTTTTGTTAGGTAAATGTTTTTAAAAATAAAAGGTAAAAAATTGAAATCTACCAAAAATATTTATTTATTTCAACCGCAATTTATACTTTGGTCATTTTGATATAAATAAAATAATATTTAAACTCATGTAAGAATTTTCTGTTTGTGACATTTTGTTTTGAAATATTTGTTTATACGTGCAGAATAATGAATTGAACATTCGATGTTTTCTATACGTCATTGAAAGTTTTCTTATGCTGGAATTTTTCTTTTTTAATAGAATAGGAAGGCGGCCGAGCATATAGGCCACCTGATGGTAAATGGTCACCAACTCCTATAGACATTGGCATTGTAAGAAATGTTAACCATCACTTACATCACCAATGCGCCACCCACCTTGGGAACTAAGACCCTTCAAACCGGAACACTACCACCAGTAAAATTATAATTATATTGCGTGAATATAAATATGAATGAATGATTACCTCATACATATTTATTAAATATAATATGTACACAATATGCGAAAGTAACTTTATTGGCCTGGTATGTATGATAAAATCGCTTGCCCGACAATTTTTATGGAAACATCTATTGGTATGCCTAGGGAATGAGACCAACTCGTTTACCATGACGGCAAATAGGATGACTCTCTCTTATACCGTCATGCCCCTAAATATACTATATATATAGTATATTTTTATATATATATTAGTAACAAAACTCTTAAGTTTATATATATTTTTATTAGATATTTAGTGAGCAAAATTCTTAAATTTAATTATGAATTCTTTAAGTAGCCATCAATTTCGATGTTTCGTCTCCCGGAGATAATGAGAAGGTTACTTTTTTTTAAATAAAAAAAGTATTGATGAATAAAACTAAATATTGAAGATAAATGATAATTGACAAAAGAAAAACTTACAGTAAATATTAGGGAAATAACAAATATAACCCCAAGATTGAATTATTTCAAAAAATTACATAATTCTAGTCTACCTGAAATTGCTTCAGTTTATTATAAGCAACGTTTTTAGCTCCGGAAGCTCACTCGATTCGTGGTCGCTCGAACTATAAAGGAGGATTTCGTGTTGCGTCTTCGCTGTTCATAACTGTGGTCACGGTTTATACTGCTGTAGGATCGTTCTATGTTTTAAATTATCCAAGCAATATACTTTGATTACCGTAACCGTACCGTAACAGCCTAAGAATGTCTCACTGCTGGGCTAAAGGCCTCCTCTCCTGTTTTTAAAGAGAAGGCTTGGAGCTTATTCCACCACGCTGCTCCAATGCGGGTCGGTTGAATACACATGTGGCAGAATTTTAGTGAAATTAGAAACATGCAGGTTTCCTCTCGATGTTTTCCTTCGTCGTAAAGTTCGAGATGAATTATAATCACAAATTAAGCACATGAAAATTCAGTGGTGCTTGCCTGGTTTTGATTATCGGTGAAGATTCACGCATTCTTACCACTAGGCCATCTTGACTGCCATACTTTGATTACTCAAATTGAAAATTAAATTCTTTTTAAGGTGAAATTAGGTGTGAAACATTTATTGGCATGCCAAGGGAGTAAGACCGACACGTATGCCGTGACAGGAAATCACATGAATCTTTTTTATTCCTTCATGCCTTCTCGCAAGCGCCGTTCTCTACTTCCTTGTGTGTGCGTGTATTATATACTATATACATCGCTACTATATAATACTATTATAATAAAAATAAAAATATATTTATTTTGTAACGAAACTCCATGCTTTTATTTATTTGATTATATATTTATTTGTTGGTTTTATAATAATTAATATAAATAATACAAAAATTTTCAAACGATGGAACTCATTTTTTTCATTTATTTTCATTATCATTTATCTCTTTTATTTATTATATTTTTCACAACGTAACCCTAATTCGAGAAGATGGTTGATGTACATTGTTTTGTGACTGCTAATAATTAACTTGCAATATTTTGTTATATTAGCTTACAAAGAAGACAGATAATATGATCGGATGCCTGGCAAGAGTTTACCTCAACCATATTATAAACTTTGGTACTGTTAGAAATACTATTTCTTACATTATCAATACGCCACCAACAAAGTGAACTAATACGTTTTGTTTCACTGTTCACTCACCCTCCAAACTCGCATAGCAGTTATAATACATAATAAGTGATACGTGAGTGAAATACTCAGATGAGCTTACACAAATTCCTTCCATTAAGCAATGTATTGTAGATCAGAATATGCACTGCCATTCTATAAGAACTTCGTATCACACTTGTGAAATATTCAAAACCAACTTACGTTGTTATGTAATTTAAATGTATTTATAATCAATGTTATAATTATTTTGTGGTGACCACTTGCTAACTGGTTGAAGAATCATCTCTGGTACATCAACTTCTAGACGTTAGAGCCTACTATGATAATAATTTTTAGTATTTTTATAAAACAGACTGTATATTTACTCTAGTTTTAATGTCACATTTCTATTTAAATTTACATAATTTTGACGTCTTAATTTGTAACTTTGTCACAGATGCTGATTTCGTAAAATCTTTTGATGAAATCAATTACGCAAACGGCTGTTATAAGCCTCTGAATAATTTCATTATATAATTAAATTTTATTAATGAATATTCAGGAAGTTAATATTTTATCTCGAATTACAAATTCAAATTTACTCAGCGTCAATATTTAAATCATTTGCATTGACAGTTGAACCTGTCGTTTGAAGAAATTAAATAAAATACTAATATTTAGACATTCGAATGTTTTTATCGAAGCATCAATAATAATAATAATTTCCTCTAGACACTCAAGAGAGATTAGCGAACTACGCAGGAGATATTATAGTGCACAATTGTTTGCGCAAACACAGGTGCACTCCCTATTCCTTTACTCTCATAATCCGATGGGACGGCAACCCGACACGATCGAAAACAGTTCAGGCGCAGAACCAACGGCTTTACGTGCCTCCGAGGTACGGGAGTGTACTTCCAACTTCCAGACTCCGGGTTGTTACTGAGAATTTTCTGACAGAAAAACCCAATAAATTTTATTGGACCTCCGGATCTGCGGCTTTACATCAAGCCACTAGACCAACAAGGCAGTCGAAGCAACAATAATATACTAATCGAAGCTTGGTTATTGATCACATAGTTCTGTATGTGTGCGAAAAAAAATACCATGAAATTAAAGAAGTATGTACATGCAATTTATTCGGAGTTATTGCCTACAAACATGGTACTTAAAACAATTTTACAAAATATTTATTCTACTTAAACTAAAAATTTAAAAATTATATTTAATCATTTACGAAGCTGGACTGGGTGTGAGGTAGCAATCTCATATTGGGTTTTATATCAATACAGTTATGAAGCTAGTCAAAAATATAAATTTGGTTTAATAAGTTACTATTTTGAAATACATGTATCTATCGGCGATGAGAACTTCTTACGATTAGGTCCATTTAATCATGTGCAATAACAGGCATTTGTTATAATAACCAGAATTGATAGCTCAAAAAGATGGTACCTTCATGGCTCATTAAAAATTTATTTGTAGCGTGTGTCGAAAACAAATAGTTGAACGCCTTTTTACAGAGACATGACAGATTGTTGCATTTTAATAGCGTTTAAATGTCTCACTGCTCTTTTCTTGAGTAATGCAGAGTAGTAAAAATTAATATATATAGTCATTTTCTAAATTCAAATTATATCGCGAAACGAAATTTCAAGCAACACTCGATTGATGCTTGGGAAAAAGGTTTGTGTTATTTGTAAACAATAAAATTTCCTTTTCCCCTAAAAATGTTTTGAAAGGCAATTTAGGGTGATATCTGACGTTTTCGGTACTCTAAATAAGCGATCTCATATAATTTACAAATTCGGAACTGACAGCACTAAGCCATTGAATACACATCCTATTTGAATCATACCATATACCTTAAAACAATACATTTCTTCAAATATATATAATTTCCTTTTCAAATGTCTACAACACCAGTGCTATTTTGTAAAACTCGCTTTGAATCTCACTCGTGAAATGTTGATGTACGATGATACACAAATTTGATAAGTGCATGTATCAAATATTATAATTGGTTTATCAACATTCTAAACATATGATTACGATCGAATTCTGCAGTGAGTTTCTCCTTTGCTCTTACGAATTTGCCCTAATGGAAAGGCTATGAGTGAATACCCTAACTCGTCTATTTTGTTCTAAAAAAGTGATGATGGTAGTATAAGTCATATATTATGTAGATAATCGTAATTATGGTTTCCTGTCAAAAAATTGTGTCAAAATATCATTTTACATGTCAATTAACTAACAATGTCATCTTCCACCGTTGAGCAAGATGAGAGAGAGCAATAAAAGTCACAGCCCAGATGTGAAGCGCAATCTTCGGATCGCGTAACACACATAAGCTGTGCTCAGAGCTATTTCGAATATATTTTGCAAGTTGAAATACAAAACTTGATAAATAAAATGAAGTTTCAGGCGGTATACGGAGTTTTTATGAAATTTTTGGAATTCGGCACATAATAAAATTTGCCCTTTTGTTTTAAATAAATTTCGAAATATTTTTATAAGTATTTTTATAAACTTTGTGGATATACAATTTTGAAAATATATTAACGTGAACAGATCCGTTAAGAATTCATAGTAATATTTAAGTGAGTCCTTGTGATTGTAAATCCCAATGGCTTATATTATGAATCATAGAAGATTGTGAGGTCACACCCGGGCAAGCACTAATTAGTGTAACTTGATTTGTGTTTATAATTCATTTCATGCAGTAAAATTGTGTGAAAACCCGCTGTTTGATAAAATTTTGCCAAATGTGTATTTATCCATCCAATTAGAGCAACGTGGTGGAAATTCCTGTCCTTCAAACTGTGGGAACCTTACAGTCTGGTAATTTTTTATTGAGCCGCGATGGCCCAGTTTTGAGAAGACCAGAATCTAATTCCAAGTTCAAATCTGGACAAGCACCTCTGAATTTTCATGTGCATAATTTATCTTTATTAATTTTCATCTGCTGGAGATCCCACACACTTTTTTATTTATATAATCAATAGCCTTCTATTCTAGTAGAATGACTAACGTTATCAGACTCATATATTCTGCACGAAAAATTATTAATACGAACCTTTCCCACCCTAATTCATATGTATGGTGAAAATCTGAATAAAATGTGAGCACTCGATTCGTTTATTACGAATACCTACGCTTCATTCTGCTCTCGGAAATTTACACGAAGGACTTTGGACGATAATTCAGCAAAATCCATTATTTCACGAGCCGAATGGTGCATTGGATATATCACGTAGATTTTAATCTAAGGACGTAAGTTTGAACCCCGCTTAGTACGCAGCTTTCATTTGCTTAATTTGTGTTTTTACTTTATTTTATACTAGGAAGGTAATCATCGTGAGGAAATTTGCGCATTTCGCTTAAATATACGCATAGTATATGTTTGTTTAAAAAAAAAATAATAGCAATCCCCATTAAATAGACTACTAATATTTCTATTTAACCACTTCAATTAAACTTAAAGCTTGTGTTAGGTAATGGACAATAGCCTAAGGAACAAGGATCGAACCTGCGACTTTTTACATCTCTCCGCATGTACACAATTGCGCTATTGACAAACCATTATTCAACCTGCAGTAGATCTGCGAGGATACGTAAGCATCTTACCATCTCCTTAAAAGTGAAATTGGAATTTGCTCAGCTATGAAATCACGGGGTTTCCTTTTTTATTAATTTTAGGAAACAGTTAGATTATTGGCAGAGTGATTTATATATTCCTTTTTTTAAAGTGATGGGAGGAGGGAGACGCATTAGGTATATTATGTCCTTTTATGTACCCCTGACAACGTGTATGCAAAATTTTGGTATGATCGAGTAAGTAGTTATGACGTGATAGCGTAACAAACAAACACATTTTCGCATTTATAATATTAGTAAGAAGTTGAACTAACATTATAAAGAGATAATAGACTTTTGTAACCCAGTGTTAATTAATGAACTAAAAAATCGTAAGACAATATAATTCGCTGACTATATAGTAATGAAAGTAACATATTAAATATTAAAATCAATATATTGGAATATAAACATGAATATGATATAAATTTGGGTTGTAGCTAATAATGTAGAAATCCTATTAATTATTTTCGGCACCTACAATGTCGATCGCATGACAAAGACCAAGCATTCATTCATTCATTCATTCAAAGCCGAATATATTTAAGAGAAAACTTACTGTCTGTAAAGCTTCAAGAAAAAATACATGAATGAAGTACAAGCAAGACGCTCGGTCTTTATAGCAAATAATCTCAAAACTACTAGTCCGTTCAACCCAAGAATTGGCTAACATTTGATCTCAACAATATAAAGCTTGGCGTATAAAAATAATGTTTTTTTGCGAATTAGTTTGGCTTCATAATAAATTTTCCATATGTGAGTTTAAAAAAATAAGTTCATGATATTTAAATTCTAACAGCTATTGTTTCTTTTACTTATTAAGGCTACTGTTGACAAAAAAAACTATAACAAATTATATATTATATACATTACTTTATACATATACACACAAACATATGCTTAAAATCAATCAGAAAGACATTATTCAACTATATATGTACTTCAAAGAGTGAAAAATAGATTAATCTTTATATACAATACAATAAAATTATGATTTACATGTTACATACATACATAATAGCAATTATAACATACGACAAAATAGAAAGTACTAGAAAAAATCAATACAATATAACAATTAACTTGATGTCACAGTGAATACAACATTTATTTACATTAAAGCATTAAATAAATACAATTAAAAATTAAAAATAGTTACTGTAAAAATTGTGACCGCATAGAATGATGGCAGGAATGCTAGCAACATGTAAAAGTCACTGCCCTTTGAATCACACTTCCAATACTCTGGGCGATTTTTTGCCACAATTATATTTATTAAGCAAAATAAAGAGCTTTATATCTTAATACAATAAATAAAACATAAATACCAAATTATAAACGGTAATTCGTTTTAAATTACACGTAAATCCCGCTAAACTACCTCCGTTCGTCAACGCGTCACTAAAGATTGATATTCAGTTACGCGGAAAGAGTTTTTTTTAGATATTATCACACGTCCCTGAACACATTTTTCGTACAAAAAAATTGGCTTTAAAGCGACGACCTTGCTACTTGTGTCCACTCACAATTTCATCAAATTCACTCATATATCACTTTGGATATTCAATGACGTGTATGCAATGTTTTAATTGAAATTGTTAAATATAAATAATTGTACGCACGCCGCCAGTGGCTTCACACGCGCGTGACGGTGAGAAATTAGTAGTGACTTTTATGTTCCCCTGACAACGTTCATACAATAATTCATAATGATCGATTGTATAGTTAAGACGGTAAAACTAATAAGCAAATACACTAAGAAACTTACATTTGAATTTATAATATTAGTTCATAACTTATCCCCCGAATTTAGTTCGGAGTAATCAATTACCCAGATTAGATTACCATAAGCGAGTAATTTCAAAAAAAGGCCCAATTTTCATGCAACTCACTTCACTTGGTTTTAGGGCTTTGTGCAAGTCTGTCTAGGTGGGTACCACCCACTATGTATCTACAGGCACAATGTACATAACATATTAGTTTCCAAGATTGGTGGCGCATTTGTTATGTAAGGAATGGTTAATATTTCTTACGGCTCCATAGTATATAAGCGGTGATGACCATTGGCCATTGACAGTTACACACTCACTCACCCTTCAAACCACAATGCAAAAATACTAATAAGTATTGCTGCTTAGCGGCAGAATATTTTATGAGTGGGTGGTACCCACCCAGACGGGCATGCACAAAGCTTCATATAGCAATGGATCGAAGGAACGGAAAAAGTATTTTGCTCTCGGAAAATGCACGGTTCTTGTGGGATATATCCAGTAGATTAATAATTTAATTATCCCTGCGCGCTACATGGATTACCCTAAAATTCGGTACGAAGGTATCGCACATTTAAAAAAAAATGTAGTTTCCTTTATAGCCTGGAAATATTGCATGATTCCTATATATATATATAGTATAATTCTGCAATTATTTCCAGAGACACGTAGAAACAGTGACAATAATTAGTGTAAACACGAGTAACGTTAAGATAAACGTATAACACTAAGTCTACGCAAAGTCATCCTTCCTGAAGCCAAGCAAATGCATTCTATAATTAAATCCCGCAAACACTTTTGTAATGTGTTTGTTTAATTTTATATATAACTATAAAACACTAGCAAGGGTATGAGTTTAAATATCAGGTTTAAAAAAACATATGGTTGTATATAATATATGCTCTATAATAATAAGTATATTTTATAATAGTATTTTATAGTAGTACCAGATTTTCATACCAAAAATAAAGTGTAATATTTTCGTAACGTTATGTTTAACTTTCTTGTAAGAACTAAAAAATTTATAGACTATTACGTCTTACAGTATATGCAGTTCTTCTTTCCTTTTGAGAAGTTTTGGAATTTAATCAACCACGCTGCTTTAATGCGAGTTTGTAAGTAAACTTGTAGGAGTTTTTCTTTTGCATGCAGGTTTCCTCACGAAGTCACCTTCGCAGATGATGATGATTATGAATTATAAGTGTCAATAGCGCAATGGTTAACGGTTACAGATTCGCTCTGACCAATTGGGCTAATTGACTAACAGTCTTACGCTTAATTAGAGTGGTAAATATAAAATTAAGTAACTAATTAAAAAACAGGCATTGCTATTAATCTTTAAGAAAAAAAAAACACAAATTAAACATTTGGAAAATCAGTGATGTTTGTCCGGATTTAAACCTGTGATATTCGGTTTTTTTATGTTATAGACAGGCGGACGAGCCGCTTGGTAAGTGACCACCACTGCCCATAGATATTGGCGATGTAAGAAATAATACCATACCTTACATCGCCAATGCGCCACCAACCTTGGGAACTGAGATGTTATGTCCCTTGTGCCTGTAGTTACACTGGATCACTCGCCCTTCAAACCGGAACGCAACAATACTAAGTATTGCTGCTTAGCGGCAAAATATCTGATGAGTGGGTGGTACCCACCCAGACGGGTCTGCACAAAGTCCTACCACCAGGTAAAAGGTTAAGGTTAAAAATCTTTCTGTCCATCATTTTAAATTTATGCAATAAGCAGTGACAAGATTGATTTCAATCAAAGTATCTATATTGCTTACTTATATTATGTAATTAATATCGTCTTGCCGCTATTTAGTAGGCATCAGTGTCAGTTATATGAATATCAGTTTGGCAGAACTTAACGGCAGGTATTTTCTAGAACCAAATACGTCTTGTCAATAAGAATATTTTGAATGAGCGACGCTAACAGGGGGACACGCCCTAGCTCAATCAGCTACACAATAAAATGAACGCCCCTTACTTTGATGCGTGTCCTAAAAACCATCAAGAAATCAATAAGGAATTTATAAAGAAATGGGAATCAAGAAATAAAAGTGCCAACGCAGCGTGGACCATATTTTTTATATTTTAGGTAACAAACACGAAATAGTTTTGGTTGTAGACTTTTCTAATTTTTATATTAAAAAAAAACCACTATCATTATATGGAACAACGCTTTCTCTGAAATAATTTAGGGTCAATAATGAACTGCTTATTATTCAAAGAAAAAATTAAAACTGTGTATTAAATTCTCTAACTCAAAAATAAGATACGTAAAATCGTATGTTTATCTGATTAAACACGATTTTAATACAAAGAAAAGGCATAAACTTGTTACTATTTATTTCACCCGATTAGTGATAGTACATTTTTACAACAAGATCCGAGAAATCATGTAAAAGTTTTCCATTTTTAAATTTAAAAGAATATTTCAGGAATGACAAAAATGTACACTGAATGTATTATTCAATTCAACATAAACATACTTACTGTAATGCAATTTGCAAATAGACTAATAAGTAAATAATAATAATAAAGTTACCTATATGCTAGATTGATATATGCGTTGAACCAAAATGCTTCTGTGTCTGCTTTTACACTATGTAGGTATGAAATGCGATTGGAACTGAACTATATCGTAAATATAATTTGGAGTTCAGGTGGAAGTGAACATCTTCATGAATTGTATTTAAGACGTTATGCTTCTACGATATGCATGCACTTTGCATATTTAACGAAAACAGTTGATTCTCCAAATTGCAAATTTATGACGTTCTATAATGTTCAGCGCATCGTTGAATATGTTAATAATCAACTATCTCTCCTTTGGCTTGTTAATAATGAAATTTTATATAAATCTTCAATTAATAAAACTTAAGAGTTATTTTAAAATTAGACGTCGTGAATGTGAAGAATTAACGTCACGGTTTCGTCACATTTTTGTCTAATTTCAAATAATTACATTGCCGTTATTTTTTATCTTTGTGACGAAAAATAATCACACTTTAAATGGGTCGTCCAATAATGAAGTTGAAAACAAAGCCAGAAAGTTAAAGCAAAAATTACATACGTTATTCTAATCTAAATATACATGAGCATACACAAATTATTTTAAAAAGTTATTCAACGCTACGATCTCATAAGGTAAGGTGAAAATATAAAATTATATTTTTTAATTTTCCTAAGCAAAGCTACGTCATCGCTAATTAAATTTAAATATACCACACCTATTTTAATTTCTATTACAACTAATAAACAGCTTGTTCACAAGCAAATATTGGACGTACAGCATCAAACGAAAAGTTAATAACAAAAAAATAAAATAACAAAGCCGTCTAAAATGCAACCTTTGCCCTATTTCCGTGGTAATGAAGTATTCATCACTCGCTTCCAGCGTGCAGCACTGTAACGTAATTTATACTCTTAAGCGTTTTAATTTAACAGTAAATTTACGTATATTTATTATTATCATAAATGTTACTAACGAATAATAATTCTAATATGACATATTCCTAAATAGTAACTTTTCCAGTCAGCTTTTGAATGTTAAGTAGAATGTACGGTTTTTATCAAGTTAAATATATGTATGCTTGCAGACTAACTCACATTAAACTTAAACACGACAGTACAAATAATGTTTGCCTAGAATAAAGTTTAAAAGTTCCAAAATATAATAAAAACAGCATACCTTACTTGGGATAATTATAGTAAGCAACCTTCCTTCTGTGCTTTAAGTAAGAAATACCCTTATAATTAACAAGTAAAATTTCCAGGAATGAAGACTTAAATCGCAAGCTATTCCGTATGGCTCAATCTGACGTGTAAGAATTATGATAAAATTGTGTTTTCTTTGTCTATGTAAAACGTAGTCAATAATATATATTTATTATTAAGTAAAATTTTACAAGTCGTAGCACACGATTTTATATGTATTGGACTTGTGATAAAACCAACAATTACACTAAATTTAATTTAAATCCGATAATAAGCTTAGTTAATATATTAATATATTAATGAGCTCTTGTTATTTTATACTCGCCATCTCTAGACTTGGTCGACGAGGATGATGAAAGGACCAACTAACAAACATACTTTTGTATTAATTATATTAGTTTGAATCTACATCACTTATTAAAAGCAATTTGTAAACTTATGAGCAAAACATTTGGACCAAGCCTCCCAAATAAAAATATACCAATCCAAACGTTGGCGACTATCATAGTCATGCTCTGTATTTTTGTCTAAGTATTTGCTAAATCAGTGTAATAAACGTATCAATATTAAAATATTTTTTATTGAATAACAAAATGAGAAATGAAAAATATAATATTCAAAACGCTGTTCGCTTCTCATTACAACCACACGCTTTTAGAATATATTTTAAGCTGTAACGAATAGCCATTCGATGTTTTTGATGATGGCTAATTATTGTGTAGCCGCATTTGCACTCTCGCGTAAACAGCGATTTATTGTATAAACAAATTAATGCTCGACGAGTTGTACGATGTGAGTGTTCTATTTGAAGAACAACATTTGAAAATTTTAATTAAAAATAATCGTACGTTCCGTAATCACGGTTTCTGAAGCCTTTCCATATATTTGTTCGCATTTTTTAGCCCATAATTATGTATACTGTATACATTTATAATTGTGGGCAAAAAAGTCCCAGGTGGTATGACTTTGTGCAAGGTCGTCTGGGTAAGTACCACCCACTCGTCATATATTCTACCGTAAAACAGCAATATTTGGTATTGTTGTGTTTCGGTTTGAAGGGTGAATGAGCCAGTGTAATTACAGACACAAAAGACATAACATCTTAGTTACCAAGGTTGGTGGCGCATTGGCGATGTAAGCGATGGATAACATTTCTTACAATGTCAGATTGTATCAATAAAATTTAGTATGCAGTGATGGCCCAGTCATCAGAAGACGCGTATCTTAACCGACGATTCCAAGTTATAATCTGAGCAAGCAATACTGAATCTTCAAGTCTTTACAATTAAGTCTGTTACAACGAAATGAAAAACATCATGAGGTAACCTGCTCCTGGCTGATAAAACCTACCACGTATCTACCAACGCGCATTGGAGTACCGTGATAGTAATCTTCAAAACCCTCTCCTCAAAAGGTAAGAAAGGCCTTACCCAAGCGTTGAGACACATAGGAAGGAAGGCCTTAGCCAAGCAGTGAGACGTGAGATACTTACAGGCTCATGCTTACTTTAAATTGTATACATTAATGAGAGTATGCGGTGCATATGTGCTTGTAAAGAATGCATACAAATGATCTCATGGCAACATACACTCAGAAATACTGAGCATAATTCATTGACATACGCCACTGAAGTTTGCATTACGACACCCTTGGGCGTTGAAATTTCAAACTCAGTCGATCTTAATTAATTAGTCCGTTGTCCCATAACTCGCACACAAACAAAGTTTTGGTATTAACTTTGAAAACTCGCCATTTTCTTTATAGTTTATTAATAATAATCTATCAAACTTGCTTAAGATAATATGTCAGATTATGAAAGCTTTTATATTGCTAAGCATATTCATTTATAAGAATCACCGAATAAAGTGACGTGACTACTTTTAGTTATTAAAAATTAAATGCGCTTTTATTTACACAAATAATTTTTACTTTAGGAACATCGAGAGAAAATAAAAAATAGTAACAAAATAAAATCTTCAATAAGCCCAAAAAATATAATTAATTAAAAAAGTCCAATAGAGAATCCACAAAAGTCTAAAATGTAATATAAAATAGGCTTACAAATAAAATTAATATTTGCTTATAACTTTATTAGTTATAAGTGCTTATAATAATAATTTCCACATGCATTACAGGACCACTCTCTATTCTGTCAATAGCTATTCGACAAATTTCACGCGCCACCTATTCTTTATAAATTATATGTTGATGGTGCTATACCAGAAACCTTTTCAACTTCGTGTCAACAACAACTATACGAAAACACAATTGTACGAACGATATATGATCGCAAAGGATATGAACAAAAGTAACGATATTTTATATAATATTACTAGCTATCCGCATATATAAACAGGAACTGCTTCGCACGGTTAGGGTCACATATGAAATATTTATATTGAAGGACAAACTCATGAAACTATCATTACAATAGGGTGAACAGTTTTTAACGCGTAGAAAACAAACATGCAAACAGTTATTTTATTTGTATAGAAAAATTAAGTATGTAGTGGAATTACAGGTGATATATATAAAACTAAATGCCAATTGCTGAGTCTGTTGAATATCAGTAAACAAATTAACCAAATTATATATGACTCGATCAATATACGAATACGATAATGTATACCCAGACATACAAAACAATCTCTATGATGTTGTGTTGGTCTCTGAGGTAATCTTTCCTCTTTTCATTTTTAATATAATAATACAAATCAGATTCATTATCCATAATTTCATTAAGCATTATAAGTTAAATAAATATACTATATAATAATTATATAAAGTATTACTAAACTAACATAAGGAATATCAAGTATTTCATAATTGCTGTTAACTTAGGACTTTAGCATTTACTTAGGAATATTGTTAGAGTCCTGCGGATAACAGTCTCGCCCAGTAAGCGAACATTCATGTATAGTAAATTCATTTTAATATATCATTTTAATATACACATGAAAATGTTTAACGCAGTTATAGAAAACGTAAATATCAGAAATAAATTAATAAATGTATTTTTTTTTTATCAAAAACACCTAAATATTTACTTGATTTGTAACACATATTCACGCAGAAACAGTGATTGAACCAGTGTAACACAGACAAAAGGGACATAACATCTTATTTTTTGCATTGGCGATGTAAGGATTGGGTAACATTTCTTAGGACTCCAATATATATATATATATATATAGTAGTTGCTGTCCATTTGCCCTACCACTTATTTATTTTATATGAAATCATGATAATAATTATGCTAATTTTTTATGATGCAAACGAGCAGGAGGCTCACCTGATGGAAAGTGACTACCACCGCCCATGGACTCCTGCAATACCCGACAGCTTGCACATGCATAAAAAAAACGAACAATAAAAATTAATAAAACATAATTGTCATAAATAGACAGCGATAACATTTATACTGTAATTTGTGCTGATTTATTTGGGAATTCATTTTATTAACAAAATCCATGTAACAATGTACATAGTAAGTTTATTTGCTTCAAGCTACTCCGCGTGGTTTAATTCGCTTTATTAATGCCCCCGTGGCTAGCTTATTTCTCAATAACTTAGCTATCAAACGGACTGCAGCTTTGTATATAAGTATAGATTACTTCAATATAATCACCTAGTTGGTTATTATGGTATCTGATAAAAAGTAAGTTTCATCAAACAAACGTCTTACATGCTATCTAAAATCAGTACCACATTTATCTTGCTTCTTTAGTACTGTTATTGATTAGTCGCCTCACCTCGAATTGAGTCGTATTTTACTTGAAACGTTACTGTACAGAATACAGACAGACATTTCGTTATTAACATTTAATGTTTCGAATTACATGTGAATGTATATTATTTGTAATGTAACATGTACATGTAACAAAGTGGGTATATAAGCAAATATTGGACTAATCATTTATTTTTATTTTTTATTCAATATCAAAGACAAAATTTAAAATATACTTTCACCTTTTAATCGTCATTTCATAGCATTATATTAAATATACATTCTACTACCGGTTCGGAATATAAATTCTACCGAAAAAAATAACAAGAAACCAAATAGGTACTCTTTTTCACTGTTAGAAAGTTACGTACATATATATTTTTTATCATCTATATCTTTTTGCTTTATATTAATGTTTTTTTATTAAACTATTTTTTTAAAATTGCAAAGCTAAAACTATCTGCGGAATTTAAAATTAGAACACAGACCGGTAAATGACTCACGTCATAGTTGGTGGTGGTCAACATTGCCCATAGAGATTGAAACTATAAGAAATATCAAAATCCGTATTCATCAATGCACCGTTAATTTTATTTATATTAACCCACACGTCCTACACGCTGCGTAGCTCGAGACATGAATACAAATATTAACCATTTAAATACCGAATAGGTTGAACCTAACCAAATGAGCTTGCACTTAGTCCTACCCCAAGCAAAAGTATATTTACAATACACGCTCAATAATCCCACCATTAACCGCCACGCGCTAAACTAAGCAAATCGGCTTGCACAGTTAAGCACGACCTTGAAAATATATCGCTCGCAATCCTAAAATAACTAGTTTTTGTAGTATCTGAATTATTATTATCAAACACTTCGATTAGACAGGAAGCTATTCTATTTGTAAATCTACCTACTACCACGAAGATATTGAGGCCGTGAAATTGTGACGTGTAGCGCGAAACGAAAGAATGGAGTGTAATTTATTTTACAGCAACTTGATTACATAAACGTGGCTATCCAAGTTAAATCAGGATAAATATCCTCATTGATCATACTTGAAATTGCATTATGCACGACCCAGAAAAAAGTTCGTGACGGAATATTTGTTATAATTGCCGTGGCGATCGTTTTAACGGTTATAGTTGATAAAGCAGCGCCATCTAGCGGCGAATTGATATAATACAAACCTTCACCATGAAAATACATATGCAGCAACATTCATGTTATCGATCAAAGTCTATTAATCTTGAACAGATTTTATTTAATAAATAGATATTTTATACATTTGTTCATCGATTTTTAAATTTAATATAAAGCAAAGATTAGGTTTAAGTAATATGATATCTTCGTTCAAACTAATAAAATAGACAATCCAAAGGAAGTGTTAAAAGCAAAGAGAATTTATATTAACTGTCGCAAGCTGGGTCGTTTTTCCAAGATAGGTTACTCCTTAAGCGAGTATACTATGTCAAACAAGAAATAGTTTGTATCCAGACAAAGAGCTGGACCAACTTTAGTTGACTCTTCACAGGTTGATTCATTGCAGTTCTTGCTTTTCTCACTAAAGTATATATTGCATTTACTTCGTATCGGCTTTCCAATTGATCAAGATTTACTTGATATACTATATTTTTTTATACTCGTATACATTTATTTAGTGGTGATTACTTGTATAATACTAAGACCAGTGTGCTGTAATTAGAGAATTCGATCCCGGGATTCCAAATCTGGTCGTAATAATTTAGCAAATAAGCTTGGTAATATTTAATAAAGTAATCTAAATACACTATTAATTCGTGTATAAAATCAATCTGCTTAAAGCATTGATCGCGCTGAATTGTAAATCGTGTATATGTTCTATGTGTGAATAGCGTATTATAATTTTGATATTACATATTTTAATTTATCTTACATCGCTGTAAAGTACATATTGATATCCTATAAGATTTACTAGTTTACAAAAATCCAATTATTAATGGAGAGCTCTTATTACCGCACCTTCGGTTAATCACAATACCAAATTTTACCTACCTCAGACAATATGGATTGCTGATCTATTGCATTTAATAATGACCTTTATTGTTTACGTATTAAGGCTATTTATCGTTAACACAATCGATGAAAAAGGATTCTCGCTAATTACTTATCATTCTATTGTATCTCATATTGGTGACAGAAGTGTCGACTAATTAGGGTTTATTGACTTCAGAAAATAATTGATACTGCGGCATAAAGGAGTACTATTTTGAGTTATAAGTTGTATTTTATGATCAAAAGGAAACATAAATACACAAAAGGCAATACGTGGAAAATTTTAATGAGCACATTTATAATATATTTTATTACTAAAAGGTTCTATGAATCAGATAATGCAACCATTTTTATCTTCTACATGATATATATCAATCAATAGAATAATTTCGATGTTTTTTTTTAATTGTTTATCTTTTTTTTCTGCATTACTACATATACTTTTGCGGTTTACTTTTATTGAAAAATATTGTACACATTTCGAAGTAACAATATTTTTTCTTCATGACAACCTCATTCAAACTCAAACAATCAAAATATATACGAATTTAAAGTTTCTAATAAGATATTCGATATTCATTTGTACTATTTTCATCATAAAAAATATGTAAATATGACGAGCCGGTTGGCGTGGTTGGTGGATGCTTGCCTTTCACGCCGAAAGTTGTGGGTCGATTTCCACCCAGGACAGATATTTGTGTGCATGAACATATCTGTTTGTCCCGAGTCTGGGTGTAATTATCTATATAAGTATGTATTTACAAAAAAAATAGTATATGTAGTATATCAGTTGTCTGGTTTCATAGTACAAGCTCTGTACAAGCTTAATTTGGGATCAGATGGCCGTGTGTAAAAAATGTCCCAGGATATTATGTAAATAATAACGAACGACACTTAATAAAAAGATGAATGTGACGTCATGAAAACAAGCAAAATTCAAATTGTTCAAGATACGATAGAGTTATTCAAACTGCTTAGTAAGTATATATACTAATAGATAAGTATATAATATTATCGCTATACATTCTGACGCAGTAGACATTTTCATACTAATAAGTGTCGGAAATGTAATTACGTCCAGTGGTTATATTGACAGGAAACGGAAACCTTTATTCTTTATTCGCTCCAAATAACACGTTCGTTTCAGTCTTGTGGGTATAATTAAATAACTTTTAAATTTATTTAATGTTTTTCACCTACAATTTAAAATAAGCATTCATTAACATATGATCGTCAAATCATACTTTGTATGTAGGATTTTAGAGTAATGTTTTTATTTTATGAATAAATTCAAATTACAGCTTTTAATGTCGATTAATCGGATTAATTGATTTTTTGTATCCAATTATTCTTTCTCAGAAATTAAGACGGAGAAGCATTGTAAAAAAATGTACGTCAAAATAGTACATAAGATGTTACTTACTCCTTTAATAACACTATATCACTCACTCTTCCAACAAAACAGAAATACAAATCATTACTTCAGATGGTAGAATAATTGATAAGTAAGCAATCTTCCTCGAAGAAATATATCAATATGTTCTTTGTATTGATTTTTTAATTTGATTTTCTTCTGTTTATATTTAAGAGTTGAAGTATTAAATTTATTTAAATATAGATATTTGAATATAGATTGTGTTGAGAGGAACAGGCAAAGAGTAGTTAAGTTTTTTTTTTGTTTTGCACGAAGCCCTTTCATTATTGTTGCATTACGAAAATCGAAATTTGTGATTTTTTTTTTCTAGAAATTTATCGTTTTGTTCAAAGGTACTTAATATCTGAGCCTATTATATATAAATTCAAAACAATATGTTTTTTTTATGAAATTCGTGCCTGGTGTTGAAGAAACACAACAATACTGAATATTGCTGTTTGGCGGTAGTTGATGAATGATTGGTAACTACCCAGACGAGCTTGAACAAAGCTCTACCACCAAGTGAAGAATATTGTCTTATATTCAACCATAAAAGAGTTTTAGTTTGAAGTACTTACGTATGAAGAAATTATCTTAGTTCTTGAGTAGTGAAATTCAAAGTTTTTACGATAATTAATCACAGATCTGTAAAATGGCTTTAGATTTTCAAAATCAATAGAACACAAAGCTTAAAATTTCCGTTTGAAACAAACAAAAGCAATCCCGGTTTTATTTAACAAAAATATTCAACGTCACCGTTACCAGAGAAAAAAAATCGTTTCGATACTAAAAATGCATTGTGATCGTTCCCGTGAAAGCTTTTATAATGGATTGGTCAACGCAAACACGATATTGTGTATGATAGAAAGAAATTATATATGAATCGATCATTTTCATAAATATCAAATTGATAGATGTAATCTCTGTTAGTGTATTTATATGTTTGTCGCTGTTTGTATAATATTTCTTCTTTATTTATTGACAAATATTCGTATCTTTTCTTTTTATTTACTCTTTTTTCCCTATTTAAGCGTAAAGCTTGTGTTATGATTGGGGCCAACTATAGCCCAAGGGATGTGAATCGAATTTACTACTTTTTCATCGCTAGGCTTCCCGGGAACCACTGTAATCTTGAAGATTCGTGTATTGTTTTTATTAAAATATATTAACACCTCAATACATCATAGATTTAGTGTTATAAAAATAACTTCGCATGGGTCAACTGTATGAAGTTGAGGTGAGCTTGAGGTACAAGTGCGCTAAAATTAAAATATCACAAAATCTTAAGTACCTCCTCATTGCAAAACGAAGGTAACCCATTTCAGTATATATGTGTCATAGTTTAAGCTGCAATTTGCTAAATCATAAATGATCAATTATGTTTATATAACATGACTATTCTTGAGCTTTTTTTTTCTTATTTAATTGTATTTGTTTTTTTTCCTTGTGAGTTTGCAATAAAGTTATTTATTAATTATAATAATAATCAGTTAATTAGGTCAAATCAGGAAATTGGTCAGTTACCTTTAAATATGTGATGATGATGATAATGTCCCTCTGACCGATTTCGGCCACGTCGGCCAATCTCGAGTGAAACTAGCGCGCGACGCAGGACATATGTGCAAAAACACAGGTGCAGTCTCTATTACCTCTCTCTACACTCTCATAATCCCCGAAGGAGTAAATATATTACGAATGCAAAGTTGAGGTGCAAGACTGACGGATTTTTATTTTATTCTCGAGATACGGGAGAGTCAATTTCGTTTAGATTATACAAGCCCTTCAAATGGCCATTGCCTGTAAATGTTTTTTTTTATAAATGCGGCAGTGTCTGTCTTTTACCGCTAAATCACTGAACCGATTTTGGTGAAATTCGGTAACAAAGCAAGTTTGAACCCTAAGGAAGAACATATGCTACTTTATTATACCTAACCTGCCCAAAAAAAAGGTTGGTAAAGCCGCGGGTGATAATTACTTTTAAATGTGTGAAATATAACTAAAACTTTAAAACGTTAATAATACTTCTGTATTAACGAAAAACACCTAACCACAGAACTTTTATAATAACAAAACGCAATAAAACTACGTTCTTTACTTAGAAAAATATATTAGCTCTAAAGTAATGTGATTTTGTCACAAGAAATTTAACATTAAGTTCCCTAGTAATTTTTCAGATGGAAAGGTATAGATGTTCTATCATTGCGTCTTAGACTTTATGATCAGTAAAATAAGGTCCAAATACCTAAATGTGATATAGGAATTGGTTTTCAGAAATTACATTTCAGATAAGCTACGAGCAGAAAAATATTTTAGTTGCTGTGAAAGGTTGAATTCTATATTAACTAGCAGGAAGCACACTCAGTGTAATTAATTTGTGGAACGAACGACTAAAGTCGTTGCAAAAAATATTTCTGTTGTGAATATTTTACCTGATTTTATTAGAACTGAAGACTGGTTCGCACTGGTTTAACCTAGATTTGACAGGCTACCTGCCTTATGCTGTTATAAGCACTTTAATTTAAATTAATTAGTTTAATTAAACGCAGAAATTGGAGATACTTAACATAGTTTTCTTAAATGAACTTGAACGTAACAAATTTTTCCCGTTAATAAATGTTTATTAAATTAAAATATAATTTATCTCTTTCTATCAAATTAGATATAATATTTAATAAAAGAGATGATAAATAAAACAAAATATATATTTAAACTAATTGATAACACAAATAAGATGTTGAATTTATTTTGTCACTCTTAGGTTTTAATTACAATCGTGTTCCATTTGAAAGCTATCGTATTAATATCCATTACATGAGAAACAAAACGGGAACTAATGCCATTAGTTGATGAATATTTTACGCTTAAAATATTTAAGGCCTCGTTACATTAGTCAACTCAGAATACGACAACATATATATAGAGTATTCTGATAACATCCAGTAATTGTCCCACTGTTGGGTAAGGCCTACTTTCCTCTTGATTGAAGGTCTAATACTTATTTCACTACGCTGTTCAATAGCGTGTTATTAATCGAATTATAGTTGAATTCAATGGTTGATGCATATTACAAATATTAATTATAAATAATTAAATTTTGCAATAATATAATTTTAAGTGTGAAATGGCTAAACCGTTAAAATTATTTTGTTGAAAATTCATGGCATACAAACGATGTATCAGACCTTTAAAAGACTTATACACAATTATGTTTAGTTTTAAAATGAAGTTAAATTATCATTAGACGGGCCGGTTGGCGTGGTTGGCGTGGTTGGTAGATACTTGCCTTTCACGCCGAAGGTTGTGGGTGCGATTCCCACCCAGGACAGACATTTGTGTGCATGAACATGTCTGGTTGTCCTGAGTCTGGGTGTAATTATCTATATAAGTATGCTTATAAAAGAAAAATAGTATATGTAGTATATCAGTTGTCTGGTTTTCATATTACAAGCTCTGCTTAGTTTGGGATCAGATGGCCGTGTGTAAATAATATCCCAGGACATTATTATTCGTTATTCGATTATTTCCAATAAATCTTTGTTCAATGTTAAGAATAGAATACTCATGACGTAACATCATTCAAGATCTTCAGAACCAATATGTCACGTTTGATATCCATACGATTTTTTTTTCACATTCAATAACAATCCTTTCACGGCCTGTCAATCGACTTCTGTACCTGACATCCAAAATAGTCGAGTTTTTATTTGTTTAGGGAGTTTTACGGTTCTTTGAATGTGATCTGAATCGTTTTCTATTCGATAAACTAAATTGGTATAAATAAAATAATGATTTATTTTATGACATATTTCATTTACAGCTACATTTTGGAAATTAATCTTATAATTCTATGTACTATCAACTAAAAAAATAACGGTCATCAAATGCCCAGCAGATTGAAAAATGGTGAAACGTGAACGTACTCGTATATAGTATATTTATAATCAAAATAATTATAATCGAACCTGTTAACAACTTTAAATGACATTTTAATAAAAGTAGACATGATTTTTTAAATATCGAAACACATAACATCCAAACAATTATTACGAAGAAATTCAATTCAATTTTAAATTCTATACACGTGCGTAAAAAGGTCTCTGACTTTGTGGAGAATCGAATAATCGGATAGAATCGATTCTTCGGAATTTCAGCGAACTCATATAAACGAATACCGATTATTGTTATGCAGCCAATGTGAATAGAATCGTCGGAAAAGACGTGATTTGATTAATACCTTTCTGGGAGCATCTAGGAGGCTTCGTTTTTTCATTGATTAAGGTAAGTCTAGGGTTTAGCTTATAAGACCGAAGAGTTTAATTCCTTGGTCGGACAAATAAAGTGTTATTGTGCCTCAAAGAGAAAAACCGCTGCGTCTGTTCTCTCCGGTGTTGTTGGTTTGCCATTCCATAAGACTATAAGAATGAGTCTACTTATATATAAGAATGAATATAATCTCTAGAGAACACCTGTGTTTGGACATATACTAGTGAATTATTATATCTTAAACAGATGGCTCTCTGAGATTTTCTGCGAGGTTCGCTATCCTTTACATAGCTCAACTTAAACAGTATTTGAATATTAATTCCACTAAAAATAAATATTCAAATGCGATTAAATACAAATTACGTATTGAAATAATAAACTAACTTCTAGTAATAAACCTCAAACAAACTTATCATGCGTATTGTTTGGTTAAATTTGAAGTTTCAATTAATTTAGCACCAAGATGATTCATATTATCTTAATGAACACAAAGCAGTTCTGCTAGGAATACGTGCGTAATACATTGGGTCAAACTTTCGGTTTGTTGTGATTCGTGTTAATTTATTTGAGTGATATTTTTTTTAAACAAAAAGTACTAAAATTATGCAGCACGTGTATCAGCGTATCCATATGTATGGAAAGTTCGTATATAAAAGAAAAACTATTAATATTTAATTTAAGGTGGACTGTCTTGATTGCTTGAAACTTTTATATTTTGATGTTTTATTTATTGTAAAAGGATTTAATTTACTTTGACAATATTTAAAAATAAAATCCGTTAGAATTAATATCATTATTCTGAATCAAATTTAATTATTTGATGCAATCAGTATAACTTAATTCCATTTGTATTCTGTTAACAGTAATAGTAACCTTTGAACAGACTATATTAAAATAATGTTTGTTTATATAATTTGTTTAAAATAAATAATTTCGAGTTACTTAATATTCTATAAAATAATAAAAAATATTTCAAGAATTATTTAGCGGTAATTCAATCTGCCTGAATTAATATAAGCTGTTAGTTGCTAATATTGCGAAGGTCATTTTGAATCGATTGAAAGATAAGAAAAAGACTGTTGCATCACTAAAATAATAAAAAGACGGCCCTGTGTAATTGTTAAAAAATAAATTTTGCGAAATTGATTTTTTATATATAACTTATAATGCCCTATTCTATAATTAATTTTGAAATAATTACTATTTTCCTAAAATGTTATTGATAAAATGATGATGTTAAACTACGTTATGAGTTCAAAAAATATCGCAAAAAGCATCGTTCATGATGAATTTACATTTTTATTTATGTGACAACCTACTTTTTTTATATATATTTAATATTTTTCTCAATTGAATTTTTTTTAAATCTAAACGATACCAAATTCAGTTTATTATATAAACCAAATTCAGTTTACTATATCTTCCATACAAGACAAGTTAGTTGTTTGTTTGCGATGTAACTAGGTTACAGGTTACCCTTTCTAATTTAGACCAACCTCGCACATATTTACTTCATGAGCGATTGACGGCAACAGCATAACCGAAACAGCCAAATACATATTTTTAGTATCGTTAAACCTTAAGTTCAAATATCGAATGATTAATTAAAACGGTAATATTTATGATAACGATCTTTGAATTTTACGAGATAATTTGCGAAAACTTATAAATATTTTTCATAATTTTAATAAAGATGTATTAGTAGTAGATATCCTTCAAATGTCCCAATGCTGGGCAAAGTCTACTAGTCTTGAGGAAGACGCTTAAAATTTGTTTCACTTCACGGATGCGTTATTCGAATGCGGATTTCACTTATTAAGCATATGAAAACGCAGTGCTGCTTTTCCGGCTGTATATAATTACCTATCTACAGTTTCTATCAGAATCTGAACTAACAGCTAAGTCTGCAAAATCATTCTAAAAAGGGTTAGCGTCAAGAAGACAGTCCTGACGGCAAATTTAATTTCATACACCCTAAATTGTTCAGTGACTTACTAAATCAGATACAAATAAACAAAAAAATGATGACGATGACACTCACAAATATAGTTATATCTCGTGAATATATTTTTTATTATATACGTACAGTATGAATATGTACTATTAAAACCGTGTCGAACTAATATTTAAACAAATTGAATGACGATACAAACTGGCAGCTCCGAATGATAAATGCGAAATGGTGTTATTTTATGAAATTAGAATATTGCATTTTTGCAAAGGCAATATTTGTTTATTGGAAAATGAAGTCTCATAATAAAAATAGAAATTTGGATGTAATTGAGATAATGTACAAATATTAGACATTATATTTATCAAGATAATTTACTAATTTATTATTGAAATGTGTATTTACAGTCATTTTTATAATATATATAATATGACTTCGCTATCAGTTTTGCGTTCCACGCCCTCTGCGGTAATATTTATATCAATCAATCAACAGCCAATCGTAGTCCACTACCCAATATAGTCCTCCACCTTCCTTATTATTTATATAGATTTCCGAATCTATATGTATTATTAGTTTTACTAATTAATAAATAATTAACGCTCATTGGTTGCCTATTGTGTCCGTGGGTGCCAATAACCAATTAAAATTCAGATAACATTAAAATTTGTTAATTCAACTTTTATTAGCGTTTCAGAGAATTGGTGTTAGTGTTCTAGATTGTATTGTCACCGGCTCCAAATATGTACGACATTTTTATTTCATTTAATTATATATTATGATAATATAAAAAAGCTTATTAAAATATATACTATTTAATTTAAAATTTCAGGCCCTACTATACTTACATACATACATCACCCTTTTCTCGTCCAGTGTTGGCCATAGGCTTTTCCAATGGCATGCCACTGAGCTCGATCTTCAGCTCTGAATCTCCACATACTTAATGATCTTAAATACATTATCATTCCCGAGTCCACAATTTTATATAACAATGAAGTAACGTCAATATCCTGAGACGTATACAAGTATTCCAATAGTTAATCATGTCATCATTCAAGTCGTAACCCATTCGATCTATTTCACCAGCACGACGATAGCATTGATTGAAGGATGTACGTTGGAATCGACACGTAACGTAAATAAACGTCAACACCATCGTAGTAACAGCACAGTGAGTGGGCTTAGACAAAGTTACATTGCATTGATTTTTGAAAGACCCAAATATATGGAAATGACATAAAATGTATTAAATTTATCACGTGATTAACAATTGATGTATTTTATTGGAATAATTAGACGAAAGTTGAGTTTGATATTACTTCGATTATTATTAATTTCGAATGCACTCCAGCCCACTCATCTAGCACTCCATGCAATGTAATAATTTACTGGGATTAACTTAACGACTTTACATTATGCCATGTTAGGCTGAGCGTTGCGCACTCTTTGCAATCTATTTCAAAAATGCTTAATCCGATAAAAATGTTTTGAACAAAAAATTTGGAAGCTGTTATACTGTACAACTTTTATAATGCAAATATCATTTAAGGCATATAAAGTGAGATATTTACAAAAAATCAAGTTTTTGACATTGATTTTCTCAGTACTTTATGAAATTTCTGAGACGACTTTTAGAATGACAAAACATAGGTTTATATAAATTTTTATTATTATTAAATAACTTTATTGCACACTCACAACGAAAAAAGAAAAGACAAACAAAAGTAAAAAAAAAGAAAAACAAAAGTTCAAGAGAAGCCATGTTATATAAATAAAATTGTGGACTTCAACATGATACGTGCAAGGGCGGTCTTATCACTCGAGTAGTGATCTCTTCCAGACAACCCTTTTTAGCTTATTATCTTTAATTCCGAGTTGAACCCCTATAGCCCAGTTAGGGCTAAGCCCCTTGTATTTAAGAAAACTTGTAAAATTATTTAAATTCTTGATTAGGTTTCATATTTAGAAAGTATAATTAATACTTTCTTAAATGAGAAAGTTTCTGCTTATAAATTATTTAAATATTCAAAGTCAGAAGTTACTTGAAGGTAAGATTAAACGTGTTTTGGTTAAATTGTAT
Organism: Nymphalis io; assembly: GCF_905147045.1. NCBI lineage: Eukaryota > Metazoa > Arthropoda > Insecta > Lepidoptera > Nymphalidae > Nymphalis > Nymphalis io. The sequence goes on along the minus strand of NC_065910.1, from coordinate 6,689,676 downwards.
TTTGCCTTAATTCGAAGGAAATTTAGTTTGGCTGAAAGTTGCGAGGAATGTTTTAACTATAATAATTACTTAAAATCACTTTTTGATATAGATATATTGCTGTGAGTAAAATCTAAATAAAATTACATGTAAGCCTTTATAAAAAGAATGGTAATGATGCATAAGATTGTAAGGGGTTATATTTACACATCCTAAATTAAAACTAACAATTACTGTCATGACTAATCTATTATCTATGCCTACGAAGTGAAAATTGAATTGAAAAATGAAATATCAAAAATCTATCTATCATTTTCTACTGCTATAATTTTTTTTTTTTCGTTTTTTCACGTAAACACAAACTATAATGATAATAAAAGATTATACGCAAATTTGAAATCATGCGATTATCTAAAAAACTGTAAAAGTACTTTTTTTTCTAACAAACGACATTTCTGAGATATCACGATTCTGAACCTGGAAGGAGTTGTATTCTAAATATAACATAGGCTTACCAATTTTCAGCTCTATTGTTAATTGTTGTATATATTTGGATTAGACTATATATAATTACTAAAAAATATTATAAATCAAGTTTCGACGAATATAAATTTCCCACTCTATATAAGTATATTGTGAATCTATTAAATAGTCATTAAAATGTATACGAAGTTATATTGCAGTAATAATTTACTATATTATTAAGCTTTATAAACAGTTCTTATCAAGTTTTCTTATATTTATATTCAACTGGTGGTAGGGCTTTGTGCAAGCTCTGGGTAGGTACCACCCACTCATCAGATATTCTACCGCAAAACAGCAATACTTGATATTGTTGTGTTCCAGTTTGAAGGGTGAGTAAGCCAGTGTAATTACAGGCACAAGGGACATAAAATCTTAGTTCCCAAGGTTGGTGGCGCATTGGCTATAAGCGATGGTTGACATTTCTTACAATGCAAATGTCTAAGGGCGTTTGGTGACCACTTACCATCAGGTCCATATGCTCGTCCACCTTCCTATTCTATAAAAAAAAAAAAAACTAGAAATTCCTACAGAATAATATTAAATACTTCATTAAATATGTATAATTTAATGAGAAATTCTATCTTTACAACCTATTTTAAATTTACTAAGTCTTTTTAAACCTAAGATTAAGTACATATGAAACAAGATGATATTACCAAACTGTAGAGTTCATTTTACTTTGGCAATTTTAACTTGATTTTACATGGCAGTAGCTCAAGTAATCTCGTAAACCTGTTAATAATTCTCTGTTGTACCTTATCATAATATTTTAATAAACACTAAAATATTTTTTTTATTTCCTTCTTTCGATTGGTGAGCAAAAAAACTGTAACCTGTTACAGTATTTTTAAAATAGAAATGCCTTAATTCGTTAATTAATATTTTCAAATTTTAAGATAGTCATTCCATAAAATTTAGTGTTCATGTAATTAAGTGCTTGCTATACATTAAAAAAAGATATAACCACATATTATTATAGTATCAAATAATTATCGAGCCGAATGATTGTCTAGTCTACGTTAATCAAATATATTTGTACTTTAATATATCTTTTCTAAACTTCTACCCTATTAATAATTCACAATGTTTTTTTTATTACCGTCATTCATTTTAATTGTGATATTTATGTAGTAGTAACATTGTTGATTCATTCAAGATATTATAGATTTAATTTTTTTTGTTTTGTTATCAATATGATAACACTATATATAAATAGGCATTCTGTCACCTTTTTTTTTAACCTAAATTTTATCAATCATTTGAAAATAATATAAGATTTTTTTTATAGAAACATGCAAATGCATAATAACATGGTCCCAATTTTCGAATTATTATGATGTTCGAAATTCAACCAGTGAGCGAATACTAACAATTTTAATTAGGTCAATAAAACGACTTTAAATATAATTAATTATTTAAAAAAAATCCGAGATGGCCCAGTGGTAAGAACGCGTGAATCTTATCTTGAATTACGCGTGAATCGTAACCCACGATGAGTTCAAACCAGAGCTTCAAGCCAGGGCAGGCACCGCTGAGTTTTCATGTGCTTAATTTGTGATTATAAATCGACGGTGAAGGATAACATCGAGAGGAAACCTGCATGTATCTAATTTCACTGAAATTCTGCCAAATATGTATTCCACCAACCCGCATTGGAGCAGCGTGGTGGAATAAGCTTCAAACCTTCTCTCAAAAAGGGAGAGCAGGCCTTAGCCCAGCAGTGGGACATTCACAGGCTGTTACTGTACTGTAATTAGTTTTAATTAAATAGAACTGCAACTTGTAATTGTTTTAAAAACAAAAGCATAAATAAAATATTGTGGGCGTTATGTCGGCATCTTACGAAGTGTTGTCTGTGATGTCGTGTCATGTTATTTTCATATTTGATGCGAATGACTATCAAAGGCTTGTAACTTGAGGGTGCTACACACTTTTTCTGCTAATCTTTAGGGAAGAAATATTGTAAGTATCTATATTGGTTTTATTAAAATTCATTACTCTATTTGTATAGCTTGATTTTAATACCTTTTTTATTTTAATAAAAAAATTGTGATAAATATTCAATTTAAGTAGTTGCATATTATTGGTTTCTTACCTATGAAATTGCCGTTGTATAAAGAAAGGAATCAGTTTTTTTTATTTAAATTATATATTTGCTTGGTGGACGTTCGGTAAGCCCGTCTGTGTGGGTGCTCATCCAAAATTCTACCTATGGTAAGTGAGCTAATGTTACTACATGCACAAGGGACTTAACATCTTAGTTTCCAAGCTCGGTGAGGCATTTGCACCAATGTCTATACAAGCTCCGGACCACTTACCATCAGCTAGCCCATTTGAGAGTTCGCCTACCTACTTTATATATAAAAAAATTAATCAAAGTAATTGCTGTAAGTAATGGACTGGCTCTTTTTATCAATTTACTTTTGCTGGTTTAATGAAAGATCGGTGGACTTCCAGTATCTGGTGGTAGTGGTGCTCCATGCACTACGAAACGAACGCGCTCTTCAAAACAAATATACTAATGATGAACTATATTCCAAAAATAATATATATAGTACAGTTATCTTTATATATATAGTATCTTCTGTTGCACATGTTGTACTTTAATTTAATCGAAACTTTTGCTATAATTATGTCTTAAAAGTGATTTTTACTTAACCATATTTCTTTCGTTACAGTATTATTTTCTTATTATCAGTATTGTCATCTGTGCCTTAAAAGCATGTTGCTCCTCTATCCCTGTCATCATCGTTAACATCCAATGATAATTGTTACCACGCAGGCTATTAATTATGCTAGCTGTCGTATTTGGGTCTAGTTTAGTCCTTGCTGTCACTGTGAATGTCATCATTAAACGAACGCTCGTTACCAGGGTCGCAGCAATTAGTAGGAGGTTTGATTACTTAGACTCGAACTGCAGGAGTTAGATGGCACTCATTATGAGTAATATAAATTACATTACCGATTAAAATAATGTATATCTATGTTTTTTAATAAATGAGGAGACGTTTTTTTGTAATACCTAAACGAAAAAAACTACTAAAACAATACATGAAATTTATAGCAGAAGATGCAGTGTTTTGGAAAAGGTATTTTATTATATAGCAAGCGACGCTTCGCAGGAATATAACCAGGATTTTTTAGGCAATTGACGTGATAAGCATGATGATCTCGTATTACAATTCTTACTTATACTTAATCTATAAATTATTATATTATTTTTTAAATACAATTAATTTTTTTGTGCTATAATGTTTTTGTTGCCTTATTGTTCATGCAGTTACCACCTGTAATGGAGTTACCTTTTTGTCTTTATTTTGTCAACTCTATACTTTAATGTATTTGCGTGTACTTTGTTAGTGATCTAATAAATAAATATCATAAATTTGAAAATAAATTTGTTTGTCTGTTACTCATGTTGCGCTTGTAATGTTTGTTGATTGTCATGAAATTTCGCATACTCGTTACCAGAGTTACAGAAGGACCTAACATCACTCCAACAACATGCTAAACTGCTGGTGGTAACTAGAAAAAAATATTTAGGTATCAAGAACGCAGCAATTCTTATACAGTTTAATAATAACTTGTAAGCCATGTGTCTTATATATTATAATAGACAAGTACAGTACGGGATTGAATGAAATGTTCCACCAAAAGCTACTATCAAATCAAGTCAAAATATAATTTAATTAAAAAGGCTCTTGCGAGCACTTTTGTGTCGTCATTTTAATAATAATAATAATATATTAAATTAAATTCAAAATTACCATCAGTTCGGAATGTAGCTTCCACCGAGAAGGACCGACAAGAAACTCAGTAGTTAATCTTTTCTACGGTTTAGTTATACATAGATAATAATACAATTAAAATATTTTTTATCAACGAATACTATATCCACAAATTATTAATTAAAGTTTTAATGTGATTTCTAATTATTAATTGGTGAAGCTAAAAGTATTTGAGGAGTTTTACGAACATCTTGTCCAGGCAAGAATTATTATTATTAAAGAAACAAATAATATATCACGAGAAGGATGGATATATACAACATATAAGTGTATCTTTACTTATCGTGTTTTATTTTTAATTTGTAATAAATCATTAAAATAAAGGTTATTTACGAGTATTTTGCCCTGGTGTGAATGTCATCATAAAATGTAAACTCATTTTATACGCAGCAGTTAGTTGGGAGCAGTTACTTTGACGAGCATTTATAGTTGTAGATAATAAATGGTAAATATAATATCATAAACCATGAAATTTAAATCTCATTAATGTTCATAATTTAAACCCAGAACACATAATCATACAATGCACTAACTAACCGATGTGGTCTCGTGCACCCCAACACTTACAGTACAGGACCAAGATCAACTTTCATCACCCAGAATTATTATATTCTTCTACAGCCACTACAGGTTTTAGGATATTAGACCCAATTCCACCATCCTATATAGCTGATCCACGAATTGGGTCGTCGTTTTGATTTTCGATCGTAAGACCGTTACAGTCCAGTCGAGAAAAGGGCTATCTCGATTGGCATGTCCCTGACGAAATCTCCGCCGCGACCAGAGCGAGAGGGCGGTGAATATATATGTGAAAAAACACACACACACAGCCCCGGGCGTCGAGACGACCATCGCAGGGCCTTTATAGATCACATCGTGATTTTAACCCATTACTTTTTACCTTTTAGATATGCGTGTATAAAATATTTCCTAAACAAACGAAACTGTTTAAATATTAGAGTGAAATGTGTCAAAAGAGATAAAAATATATATTACGGCTTAAAAAATTAACCTTTTTCATTCATCAAGTTAATTCTTGAAATAGAGGGCAATGGGCCTGAATTCATTAGCCGTCCATATTATAATTGAAATTAAATCCCAAAATTAGGGCTGTAATCAAAAGATCGCTGGTCCATTGGGGTTGATGAGTCAATTGTATTTCATTTATTACACTCTAGAGGCGATTTCGAAATGAGGCTTAGAGCGAAAATTTGTTGAAATTACGGAAACATGGTTTTATATCTTTTAAGAATATAATTATTTAATTTCTATGGTTTCAAGAAGTAATTGTGACTGTTTGTAGTTCATCATGTACTCAGCGGTGTCGTAAGATTTCCTAAGAAAACCTGCATGTATCGGATGAAAATCTGTGACGTGTCATGTGCTTCCATTAACTCACATTGGAACAGCTTGGTTGAAACTCCAAACTTTCTCCTCAAAAGGATAGACGGCAGCAGCTCTAAAAGATATGAAGGTGAACTTCTGTATTTTATTCAGAAATATTGTAAATGATTCATAAAACATTCTAAATTCAAAATTAAAAACGAAAGAAATACATATTTCATAAGTTCGGTAATGTATAAATTCTACGAATTTATAGAAACAAACTGTAATCAAAGTTACATTAAGGCCAGACCTAAATTGTCTCTAGAATAAGATTTCGAATATTGCTTTGCCAATATTTAACACTATTTTTCAATGAGTTTTCTTATATGATATTAAAAGTATTTTTATTTTTAATATATAGTTATTATGTAAAAATGTATTTATTAGTAGATTTAATCTTTACTAATACAATAAAAAATAGGAACTCGTTTGATTCTTGAACTTGCTAACCTCTTGGATCTGCTGGATTTGAAAAAATATTTTGCATTTAAGGAAGGTTATTCGCTATTTAACATCACGTTACGGCCCTAGGGGGCGGAGCAGGAATGTTTAACACGGGTGAAACTGCTCGGAGCAGCTAGTAAAACAGGTCATGTATGAAAGATAATTTTGGAATAAAATCATAAACAGTGAGGTCATTTTCATACTATTTTATTTTCATTTATAAAATAATTCCACCTACTCGTCTCATGTTACAACAAAACCATTATTTACGATCGATTGTAATAAATTATTTTTAGTATGCATAATGACTGTTAAATGCAAAAATAACAATATACTGCAAGAAGCCGAAAAAAGCATAGCATGAAAGATTGTATAAACACTTTATAATTTCAAATAAAAATCAAAATATATTTATTCAGATACCACTATATCTATGATAAAAATATTTATGTTTGTCATAGCTTCTTTGGTACACTTTAATTGAACATAAATATAAAATTAAGTGAAATTAAAATCGCTGTAGCGGTTCGCGACCACGGCGAAAATAATAATAATTTTATTTTATCGTCAAAAACAATACAATAATTGTATAGTAAACTATACATAAGTGTCCTTTATATGTTAGATTACGAACAAAGAAAAAACAAATACATCAAAGTACAAAATACATTTGACAAAATAGAGACGAAATGGTACCACAATTATGCGTGATTTATTATAACTGTATGAACGATAAAGTAACAAATAAAATAAGACCACATTTTTTTAAATACAAAAGAAAGACCACATTTTTTTAAATACAAAATAAGAAATTAAATACTATGCGGTAAGTTCCTTTACAGTCTTGTACACAAATACAAATGCACTCTTTATTCTTTTCTTAACTTTCAAACTCCGACGGGACGCCAATCCGATACGACCGGAGAGAGATCAGGCCTGCGCTTGAACCGAATCTAACTTAAGTTTAGATGCTTTCCTAATCCCTGGAGTATATGTGGCACGCTTCAAAGCTACTGAAAATGTTGGTGTCGGTATTACTTATAGACCAATCACTACTACTACTAATAAATCAAATTAATTTATTTTTTAAATAAAATTACATTCTTAGAATATCGTAATATTTATCATGGCTCACAAAGGTTAAGATCTTCAAAAATACCTTTCGTTAGAAAAAAAAGTTCACGTTAGAAGAAAAATTGAATATTTTTATAAGGTTTAAAATAAAATGTTATCAAAGAATGCTTTTCTTAACGAATGATATACGTGCTCTGTCATACACATGCTTTCTGCTGGCTGACGTTTTGTTTTTTAAAGAACGTGAATTGTACTGCTAATAAATGAAAAAAAAAAAATATCTTGATATTTCTTGTGACTATTTTCGGTCTTAAAAACACTGTCTGTTTATATGTGAGCATAAATCACATATATTTATAAAACAATAATGTCCAAAATAACACATACAATTTGTGGTATTTTAAATATTAAACCACCGAACTTAAATTGCCTTGGCTTAGTGACTAGTTTACACGGATGCAGATCCCGAGGTTCTGGGTTAAAATCCTACATTGAACCAAGTAATTGTCTAGGAATAGATATAAATAAGATACATATACGAACTAAAAAACATAATTAACGATCTATTTGTATAATGTAAAAGTTTATATTTTAGCATATGGGCCACCTGATGGTAAGCGGTCACCAACGCCCATAGACATTGGCATTGTCAGAAATGTTAACCATCGCTTACATCGCCAATGCGTCACTAATCTTAGGAACTAAGATGTTTTGACCCTGGTGCCTGTAATTATATTTACTATTACGCTTACTATAGTTCGGAAGTTATAATTTTTTAATATGAAACATTTATTAGTGCACCACAGGGGCAAGACCGACTCACATGCCGTGACGGGAAACGCTTTTCATGACCCTCTCTTATAACGCCATGCCCCTTGTCGGCCACCGCTCTCTACCTCTCTACATTCCTTTTGTGTGTGTATACGATATTATATTTTGTTACTATATATCAATATTAAAGTCAGATTTTATAAAAAAAATCTTTTTTTGAATTTTGTAGTGATACTTTTGTGTTATTGTTGTGTTGAGATCACGCTCAAGCAATCATATCCTAACTAATATTATAAGCGTGGAAGTGAATCGCTTTGTTTATTTTTTACGCTTTCACGGCTTAAGTAATCAATCATAATGTTTTTTTGCATACACATGGTTAGGAGTACAGAAAAGAAATTATGATACATAACACCTCCTCCATTCAAATGAGGGTAAAGCCGCGGGCCGAAACTGGTATTCGTTAAAATAAAAATTATTTGAATTTACAAGTATATATTATTTAAAAAAACATTTGTATTTGAAACTGAATAAATAATTCGATTTCATAGTAATATAATAATATAATGTCCTACAGACCGATTTCGGCCACGGCGGCCAATCTCAAGAAAGATGAGCCAATTTCGCAGGAGATATTATAGTGCACAAGTGTGTGCTCAAACACAGGTCCACTCTCTATTCCCTAACTCTCATAATTCGATGGGACGGCTTTACATACTTTCCGAGGCATGGAAGCGTACACACTTCCAGACTCCGGACTGTTACTGAGAATTTTCTGACAGAAAAGCGCAATAATGTTTTTATTGGCCCGACCTGGAAATTGAACCCAGGACCTCCGGGTCTGCGGCCTTACATGAAGCCACAAGACCAACGAGACAGTTCAAAATATAATTCATATAATTTAATCTTAAATAAGTATCATATAATTTAATCTTAAGTTTATTTTACATTACGTATGTTACATAATGAAATTAAGTGTTATATACATTATTCTCAAGCATAGATGACTTTAAACATTGATATTATAAGTACAACATAAATCGCTTAGCCTTCGATTTGGTGAGGGTATAAATTTATGGGGGACCAACCCTAAGTTATGCGGGTAAATCTAATTTAAGTTATTGCACCTATGCTTAGTCTGACCACAAGTTACGTCACACCATAATCTATGTTCGAGAACGCATACAGTGTGGTGTTATTATAGCGTTATTTTAATATTACTGTTGCTACGGACTATGACTTCGTAGTTATATAGTTATAAAACTTTGTACTTTATTATAGCGTACCTACTGTTAGAAGTTTAGTTAAAATGTAACCAATCGTTATATTCAGTACGTAAGGGTTAGAATTCCAATGAAACAAATTTATAATTACAATTTTTCGTTCATTTTTAATTTGACGAAAAATAGCATTTCAATTTGATCCAAGAATTTAATTAAGTATTTTTGTCACGATATGACTATTGCAATATGAAAGTAACATAATCACTCCTAAAACAACAGTTAAAAAAATTATAACTCAATTCATTTTAAATTTTTAGTTATCTCGTTTCCATGTTTATAAGACACCTTAGGATGTGAAATTCGCACTTTCGCAAGCTTTACATTTTATTGGAAGCACATGTCATAGATGTTAGTATTTCCGTAAAAATATGAAGAACTAACTCGTTTAAATATATTGCGTAAACAAACTAGAAATAAGGGTCTACATGAAATGCCTTCCTATTACGTCTTCTTACTACGCCCATGTTTGTCCTTCAATATGAAGGAGAAATATAAAGAAATTGAAAAATATTGTTTGGGTAGCTACCACTGATCAGATATTCTACCACAACACAACAGCAGTACTTGGTGTTGTTGTGTTCCGGTTTGAAGGGTGAGTGAGACAGTGTAATTACAGGCAGAAAGGACATAACATCTTAATTCCCATGGTTGGTGGCGCGTTGGCGATGTAAGTGATGGTTAACATTTCTTACAATTCCAATGTCTGTAGGCGTTGGTGACCACTTACTATCAGGTGGCCCACCTAATTCATCGTCTCCTCGCTCGTCTGCCTACTTATATTATAAAAAAAGACAATTTAACTGGCATAAATAAAAACACGTTCGAATTTATGATATTCATTCAAACAATAAAAGCAACTATTTATCAAAAAGCACGTGAGGGGTGTAATAAAAAATTAGGCGCACTCGACCCACGATATATATAATAATATCACGTACCTCTAAATTATACCCATATCTCCCTTTATCATGCTCTTATTGAAACTGTAGAGTTCCCATGGGTTAGAAAGGATGACGTATAAAAAATGACCCCTTAAAAAAGAATATTTAGATGCAAGTTGAACGTAAAAAAATATAAAACCAAATTTTATGTGACTTTTAAAATAACGCTAATATTAAAATACGCTTATTAAAAATAAACGTAATTTTGTGTAACAAATATAGACAATGAGCTAAATATATTTAACTAGACTTTACTTAATATCTACGGGGTTATTAATGTCCGTTCAAAGGAATGACGTATTTATTATAATTTGAAAGTTTTTAATTGGAGGTTTTAGATGAATCTGATAGGAATTAAATAAAATGTTAGCTCTTTATAATATCAGACTTATGGCCCAATGACCCGATGGTACTATGGCACATCATAAATAATTTGACAGTTTTGCAAATGCCTGCCAGCCAGCCTGACACCAACGTTACAGATGATGTGGTTTTCTACCATACTGAATTTTAAGATGAGATTGAATGGATTTGCTTAACGCAAAAAACTCACTGTCAGCTCTTACGACGCTCACGAGTTGAGCAGTGATCGCATATTTCAAACCCCTAAAAATAACGACGCGCAGGAAAAACACCACTCGTGTCTGGTTGTTCGTTTTGTAAGTAAGATATGATCAATGATCATGAATAGGATTGTGTTGTTACAATTTTCAACTTATTTTGATATCATTATTAACACGAAATATTAACACGAAAACTCATAATTTTATACAATTGCTTGATCTTAGTTCAATTGACTGCTATATAACAGAAGAGGAAAATATATATAACATTCTTGTATTTGTAAAATGAAACTGTTTTCTATGCATTACTATTGATACGTCTAAGTTGACATTATTAATGCTTATAACGTGCATAGCTACTACAACTAATAATTACTCCTCGTGCGACGACTTATTCATTAAAAAAAACTTTTTATACATATATGTCAAAGCATATATACTCGCGTGATTTCTATCTAGGCAGGCAACGTCATTAGCATGACGTTATATAAATAACAGTCAATAACCCTGTTCAATAAATAAACAATCGAACGGAATTTCAAATTAGATTCCTACAAGTTGATGATATGAGACAAACGAACAACCAAGACATATATATCAATAGTTTAATGGCTTTAATAGTTTAATGGACTAGCTGGTTGGCGTGGTTGGTAGATACCTTTGCCTTTCACGTCGAAGGTTGTGGGTTCGATTCCCACCCAGGATAGACATTTGTGTGCATGAACATGTCTGTTTGTCCTGAGTCTGGGTGTAATTATCTATATAAGTATGCATTTACAAAAGAAAAGTAGTATACGTAGTATATCAGTTGTCTGGTTTCCATAGCACAAGCTCTGCTTTGTTTGGGATCAGATGGCCGTGTGTGAATAATGTCCCAAGATATTATTATTATTATTATTATATGGACCATCTACCTACCTACTTTTTTTTTCTTTTAGGTAAGTGGACTGACAAGTGGGCCACCTGATGGTAAGTGATCACCACAGCCCATAGATATGGCTTCGAACTCAATTGCCTAATAATGGCCTAATAACAATACGCAAAATTCGAGTCGAAAATATCATTGTTTGAAAACATATAATTATAACTTATATAATAAACATTGAAACCAAAAAAAAAAAAATATGACCAAATTTGAGCATTTTACACAGATGTAATTTCTTTCATCGCAAGTTTTTTTCTCATGCCAAATTACTTTTGAGTTCACGCTGATAACATCAGACAGACTAGAAGCCAAGATGTAATTCCTCTCACGTTGGGAGCGCACGATCCGTAAATAAAATGTGGACTCACCACTTAGCCGCTGTTCCGCCCTATTAAACAACATACGTGAAATTTTCCTTTATCCAAATACATAGTTTTGGGACTATGGGACAGGTAAAATTCACCAACACAACACTTTAAGAGCTCTACTAAATGCTGCAATATTACTTCAAAAAGTTTATCTTATTTTATTCGTAATTGCTTTTAAATTTTATTAATCCGATATTATTAGGTAGGACTGTCTCATTGATTAATAAAATTAAGTGGCAAAGGTATAACACATCTGTGATTTTTTTATATATCAGCTCGCTATGCACACACACCGTCTTCACTTCGCGCCAATTCCAATATATAATTCCAATATATTGGAATTATATATGTATGTATGTATATTATCCCGCGCTCCGCAATGTATGTCACCCGAGATGACAGATGGATAGATACACAGATAATATATATTATAAAATACTAATTAATATATTATTGTAAATGTGTGTACACTACAATTAGCACAAGTTATTGTTCCTTAAAAATCCATGATTTCTGGCCAGGCGGGTACCCCGTTACACATTGTTCTGCAGGATCTGATTAAGTGTATCAAATTGCCTGTCGCGGTAAAACTGTTAATGAGTTGATTTGAAGATCGCGTGCAAAAACGTGTGTGAAAGCAACAGTAATTGTACGACCAAGGAAAATACTGGAACGGAATAAATTGCTCTGGTTATATATTTTTTTTTATATATAGAATAGGAAGGCGGACGAGCATATAGGCCACCTGATGGTAAGTGGTCACCAAACGCCCTTAGACATTGGTATTGTAAGAAATGTCAACCATCGCTTACATAGCCAATGCGCCACCAACCTGGGAACTAAGATTTTATGTCCCTTGTGTCTGTAATTACTCTGGCTCACTCATCCTTCAAACCGGAACACAACAATAACAAGTACTGCTGTTTTGCGGTAGAATATCTGATGAGTGGGTGGTACCTACCCAGACGAGCTTGCACAAAGCTCTACCACCAGTTTATTTGGTCTTGGTCTTAGTCTTAGTATGCAATTATATATCTGTACGATCTTTATTCCTATGTTCCTAAATTCACAGCGTGTTTTAGATACAACCGATCTTGAGGAAAAGTGAGAATGAATTCTAGCTTTGTATTAATAACGGTCGACGTCCAATGAGTATAACACATGAATCTTAACATATGATTGGGAGCTTAAATCTGGGTACACTACATTTTCATGTGCTTAATTTGTGTGTATAATTTATCTCGTGCTCGGCAGTGATAGCAAATATCGTGTGAAAACTAGCATGACGTGTCGAATGAAAATCGCCCACATATGTATATAATTGTATTGGAACTCCCTGGAATAAGTTTCAAACTTTTCCTCAAAAGGAAAGGAGGTCTTAGCCCAGCTGTGGGATATTCATATTTACTGGCTATTACATTACTTAAGATTAAGTATAAAATTACAAAAACATTACATTTAAAACCAATTTTTTGACATTTTAAAAGCAATAAAGTCATGTCAAAACATGTCGAATTCGAAGCTATAGTTTTCAAAATTCAAATAATGAAATACAAAAAAAGGCCTTCAAATTTATTGTGAAACAAATCACTTTTCATAACACGCCATTGAATCGCGAAGAATGCAATTTCACTGCATTCAAAAACCTCAATACTCCAATTCTATTTTCCCACTATTATCGCCAGCAAAGAGTAGTCGGTTATACAAAGACAGGCAATTTGTATGAAAACAGTTCATATTCATTACAAACGTTGTTCAGCAGCTGATTAGTTAAACAATGATGTGTCTTCTTGTTTCGATTGTCACATCAATAACGACAGAAAAGAAGATTTCTGTATTTAGGTAACTGCCGCTGTAATTTGTGGACTTATAAGACTATACTCCATAAGACTTATGGACTAATAGTTATATACTATATCTATGTGTTGAATTGAAATATATGGAAGGTGAAAGAAAACATCGTGAGGAAACCTTTTTTTTTGCTGGAATAACACATTTATGTGTGTCCCCCACAGGAGGTGGGGGGTATATGGTACTCGCCGGCGCTGAAGGCGCTGGAATACCCACTAAAAAACCAGCGGTACCCACTCCTTCTTGTCGGGGGACGTCACGGGATCGCTTGCGCATACTATCGTGCCGTCCCGATCGTGAGGAAACCTGGATGATTTCACTGAAATTCTGCCACATGTGTATTCACCAACCCTCATTGGAGCAGCGTGGTGGATCGAGCACAAAGCCAAATCTCATTAAATATTTTGAGTGTTTTTGCCATGAGGTAGTGCTGGTTAATAAACATTTATTAATTATCTCTGACGGTTTGTTTTTGATAAGAATATCTAATACGTAAGGTCTCGACCTTACGTATTAGCTATAACGAGTTATAGCCTAACCTCGATTTTAAACGAAATTTATAGTTCAATGGATTTTAATGCATATTATGATTAATGTTCAGGGTAACTTAGATTTAAATCTTAAAAATCAAATCGCAACTGATTATTCGTAAGCGACACGATTTGGCAACAGAAACACTTTACTTAAATGTTGCATATTAACATCATTCTTAATTAGGTTTCCTTATCTTTGATTTGTACGAGCATGCATTATGCTAATATATAACAAAAAATATATTTTATTATTAGCTATTAACGCAAATATACATCTCTAATTCCTAATATTTTTTTTTTTACACATAAAACCCATTGGTAACAGGACCTCTGGTTCATTTTTCGTCCAAAGAATCGGAATTGTAATTCTGGTGGGAAATGTAGCGTGCAATTATGTGATTATGATTTGTACAATAGCTATTTTTAATTTTAATATGTAAAATCATATTTAATATTTGAATACATCTTAGCTTATTTAAGAGTATACTGGTGGTAGAGCTTTGTGCAAGCTCGTCTGGGGTAGGTACCACCCACTCATCAGATGTTCTACCGCAAATCAGCAGTACTTGGTATTGTTGTGTACCAGTTTGAAGGGTGAGTAAGCCAGAGTAATTACAGGCACAAGGGACATAACATCTTAGTTACCATCAGGTGGCCCATATGCTCGTCCGCTTTCCTATTTTATAAAAAAAAAAAAAACGACACAGAAAACCGATGCATGTTAATAATGCAATTTAAAACTATAAAACTCCATTTTTACTTTACATGATGTGCAGCCATTGTACAATTACGCGATATTTTGTAATTTATTGGTCATCCCCTTAGGACTAATGTATTCTTTAGCAATTAAAATGATGTTAAAATGTATTTACAATTCGTTTACATAATTATCAAATTATTATTTATATATAGCTAGACGGAATCGCGAATGAGCCACATGATGCTAAGAGGTCACCACCCATGTACATTGGCACCAAAAAAAATATTAAGCATTCCTAACATCAAAAATGTTAGGTTCCATCTGCCTGTAATAATACTGGCTCACTCAACCTTCTAAAAGGAGCACTAAAATGCTAAGTATTGCTGCTTTTTAGAATATATAATGAATGGAGCGGACCTACCTAGGCCTACTCAAGCCCTGACAAGTACATATATATATTTAAACGTCAAATCTGTATAAAAAAAATGTTTATTATATAATTTAATATATTTAAAACATTAATAAATATGTATTCAGTAGTTACTCTTTTCCGAAAAATAAATATCACAGGTATGTTAAATCTATACTTTTAAAAGAGTTTCTCCCAGTTTTTTAATATTTAAAGAAGAAATTTAAAATATTCCGAGATGAGATCAATTTAGCTGTAATAACGTAACAAATTTGCTTCGATATTTAAAAATACAGTAGATATTTTGAATACATTAATATTTCTAATCGTTCTATATTCTTTGTTACAAATGTTTTTGAACAGTAACGCCCCTCACGAATGCGATTGAATTCGAGAATGCAATCTCTCAGAGAATTTTTCTATTACCTATAAAAATGGTGTTCATTTCAAGTGGTTTATCGACCAGTCACAGTGATACTTTTTTTTATACAATTTTGTATCGTCATTAAATTAATGTAAAACGTAATCGAATTTCAGTATTTTAATCACCACAGGATTTTAATTATCATCACAAAGGTTATCAAGAAGATATCGCAATAAGTCCACCTTTGTACGCTTTTAATCAGTTATATTGTGCTATAATTATGTATGTGTAATATTTTTAAGCAAATAAAGTAACTGTAGTTGATCCTTTTTTGTCTGTTCCGATTAATCCCAGAATAGTAACATTTGAGTATGCTTCGTGGTTTCACACGATGTCACATAGTAACTAGCTGGTAAGTAGAATTTGATATCGTGTACCCATTACGGTAATGCATTCGACTCTGTGTGCATTTCAGTTTATTACCGCCTCAGTAGACTGTATATTCGGAACCGGTAACTTTTATTTATTTATGGTTCACAAAACAGATTATTAATAAATAAAAAACAGATTATTAATCAATAATAATAACACAATACAATCTAAAACTACGTGAACACATATTGTGAATACGTATTGCAATATATATATATTTGCCTATTTTAATATAACGATTCGGTTGGCGTGGTTGGTAGACTTGCCTACTTGCCTTTTCACGCCGAAGGTTGTGGGTTCGATTCCCACCCAGGACAGACATTTGTGTGCATGAACATGTCTGTTTGTAATTTTCTATATAATTATGTATTTACAAAACAAAAGTAGTATATGTAGTATATCAGTTGTCTGGTTCCCATAGCACAAGCTTTGTACAAGCTTAATTTGGGATCAGATGGCCGTGTGTGAAAAAATGTCCCAGGATATTATTATTATAATATAAGCAAATTATTCAGCTCTAATAACATAAATATAGTAGAAATATTAAATAATTATACAGATTAATTGCAAGAAGTATATTTAAATTATCTTCAATTCAATTTATTCTGTTTTACAAATAAATATGTGATTTATTTTTAACAGTTTATAAAACTAAAATCACTTACTCTAAGTTATCTATAAAAACAGATAAATATGTCGTCAAAGTCTTCCGACTGAACTATTATTATTAGAATATAATTCCTTTCTCATACATAAAATATCTTACTTATAAACGTTTTTTATCGGCTGTTTAGTTAAAGAATGCTGTGTCTTCTTCTTTCGGATGACAAATCAATAAAGACAGGAAAAGCGAAATTAGTGTTTAACTAAACATCTTCTAAATAAGTTTTATAAGACCATGACTTATCTCTTTCTGTCATTATTGATTTGACATTTGAAAGAAGAAGACACGTCATTGTTAATTTGTTACTAAGCAATGTTTTATGAGTCGATTATATTTTTAAGCATTTTTAAATAGTATCGTAACACAAACGTAACAAATTGCCTATTTTCAACACAATTGTATAATATACAAAATTTTCATTCTAATAATTAAACCTTCAAAATAATAATGAATTTTGTAAATCTAATATCGTTTTATTAATAAATTATGTTACAGTCAGTCGTTGACAGTATTGTATTCGAAATTTTACAAATTAAATTAACATTAATTGTCGTTTAAAAATTATCTCTATTTATATTAGATATTAAGTTCATTTTAAGTTGTACTCTAAAAAAAGGACTATAAATTTTACGAATATACTAATTCTCTGCCAACATCTTTAGTTTAGTAGGCTATCATTATTATATTGAATATATAAATAGCGTCTACATTTAATTAGACATCGAGTAAAAGTTGCATTCAAATGAATAAAGATTGATAAAGCAACTACGAAAAGTTTAATAAAATTCAGAAACAAAAAAATACTACATCATTATCTATCAGTCAAACATACCATGGAGTAATCGTATAGTCGGTTTTTTTTATATATTATAGGTTGACGGACGAGCATATGGGCCACCTGATGGTAAGTGGTCACCAACGCACATAGACATTGGCATTGTAAGAAATGGTAACCATCGTTTACATCGCCAATGAGCCACCAACCTTGGGAACTAAGATGTTATGTCCCTTGTGTGTTGTGTGTCCTCACTCACCCTTTAAACCGGAACACAACAGTAACAAGTACTGTTGTTTTGCGGTAGAATATCTGATAAGTGGGTGGATGGTACCTACCCAGACGGTCTTGCAAAAAGCCACCAGTAAATCAATAGTATGTATGGCTGTGTTTTTTTTTTTATAATTAATAGCGTTTGACCGTTGACTTGCCTGATGTTAAGCATCGACACGGTCTAAGATGTAGCACGTTTGCCTATAATAAACCTGTTTACTCTGGATTTGAAAACACCAACATTGTACCTATCAGGAAATACGGACTCAGGCAAATAATATATAAATAATAATGTAGAATCAAAGCGCTTCGTACGTAGGCGGGGAATTTCCACTGTGTACCTATGGCGCTTTGGTCGCGTTTGCCTGGCCGTTCGATAGTAAAAAAGGGGCTGGATTTATGTGAGTGTAACAGTCGCGAGGGATTAAATAAATATTCGATTCAAGGTCACATCATCGTTACTCACAGTTAAACAAGTGACTAACGGCTTTAATTACGACCTATTCCAATAGCAATAAGAGTAACGATAAACCTTAGATTTACATATTTCGAGAGATCTGCTCATAGCTATTTTATATTATACATTATAAACGGTTCTAAATTAATAAAAATATATTTATTTGAAATACAACACTATTCCATTTCCAAATCTTAAATTAAATTTCGAAGTTGTTTATTTGTCTTTATTTCTCATGCCACTGGAATAGACTATATAAATGTCGTGTTCTTCTTTCTTGTCAAATCAATGAAGACGGAAAGAGAGACATCTAAGCAACGTTTCCAAGGTATTCAATGACTGAGAAGAACTAAACTATATTATAATAAAAATTGATTACCATCACGTAGATATTTTATGGTCTTCGTCTTCCTCTATAGCTAACTGTATATCAAACACTTGTAATTGATCATTTCCTATTACATGATAATTATTTTTCCATAATATTATAATTGTTTAATTCTATTTATTTCTTTGTTAACTTCAAAATTTGAAAACAGAACGACGTATGAAGCATGTGTCTGTCATTTCAACTAAAGTTATTTATACCAGTGAGTAAAAATGAGTACATAACCAATATAACAAGATATGTATAAGGCATATACTTCTTATCATATCTTGAACACTGGGTTGGACAGAGTCAGGATAGATAAATCGCTCCTCCATCGGTCTAGGGGCCAATTATTGAGATGGATCACACCTACGGGATACCGTGTGCCTGGTAATATAAACGGATTTTGAAATTTATCTTAAGTGATGAATTGTATAAGATTTGTATAACTTAGTAGAAATAAATATAATTCATAAGATGGGATCAGTGATTTATTTATTAATAAATGTACTACGGAATGGTCGAAATAGTTATAATGCAAGAAAAAAAAACAAGGGACATAAAATTTTAGATCTCATAGTTGGTGACGAACTGAGTTAGATGGCTTATAGTTCTTACAGGTTCTACGTTCATGACTAGAAATATGCAACTTATAACATATAAAACAGAAAGACATACCCCCATGTTATCTAATATATATTTACCTATATGAAAAACAAATCAATAACAATACAAAAGGTAACCTTATAATATAAATATAAAATATTTATAAAACCATTCAAAAATGATACATCACACGCGTATATTTGAAAAGTTATTGGATAAATGTCAGTTTTATAACATCTCACCATGCACATATTGTTAAGCTTTATAACACTACAATGCAAGAAAAGGCAATATCAAAATATTAACACAAATGCATTTTCCATTTTCGGAGATAAAGTATCGACCACTACATGATTCACAATTTTCCAATATAAATTCAGAGGTATAAACTTTGACAGTTGGAAAACTGCAGTGCACAGTTTACGTTAGTTCTCTCCGGTCATATATCATGCTTACAGTGTACATTCAACAATGCAGACACATTAGTTTAAATTTTTTTCAAGCAATTATAGACATAACGCCTTCAGCATAGGTAGCAAGATCGTTTGTACTGGAACTCGGATGAACATTTTTGGGTTCTCCGTAAAATTGGTATAAGATTCTAGGCTTTTACTCAAACGTTAGGTCGGCAAAGTTTTGCTGTATTTCGGACGTGTTTATATTTTCATGAGGTTAGATGATTCAAATGCTTGTATACAGTACAGACAACATTTGGCACTTTATACATTTTTCACCGACTTTTGTGATAGAATATTTGAGTCAGAGCCAAGCGGTTAAACGGTTATCCATATTGAAAGATTGCTCGGTCAAATGTGAATGAAAAGGTTTGAATTAAAATATGAATGTCATATTTTGAAAATCAAATCTCAAATTTTACAAATTTCTATATTAAATTATGTAATACTTTTATGAAAGTAATAAATGTTTTTTTTTTTGCTCTGAATTAATTTAATTTTCTACGATTAGTTTTTTCCAATCTGAAGGATAGATTTTGATAAAGTTTTCACCAAACTTTGACTATTTTTTCCGAAAGGGTTTGTATATAAATCATATTAAAAAAATTAACTACATTTTAATGTACTTCGTGATATAAGACCGCGCAGCGGCTAGAACATGTAAATTCTCACTTTACAGAAAATTGCGGGTTCAAACCCAGGCAAATAACACTTAATTTTCACCTGATATTAGTTACAAATGCTACTGTAGAACATTATACTTAAAATAATCCTTTTATTGGTTATCCGCACAATCAATTATAATAGTAATCCTCATTAATTAAGAAAAATTGAAAGTGAGTTTGTTTATATATATTTTTGTTACGCTATCGTATCTTAACCAATTATGATAAAACGTTCTCAAGCGTATAGAAAAGGATATTGACTACCTATCATCTTTCCCTCGTAAGAAGGTGAAGTTACAGAAAATAGTAATTTATTATTTAGTTATACATTATCAAACTGAATTAACTTCCTTTTCGAGGTATGGAAGTATAGGAGTATAACAACTGTAAAGTGCCAGACCACGAGCTGTTACTAAAAGTTTCTCAATCGAAAAAAAAAACAATAACTTTTTATTACTGCAATAATTCTCAATATATGTATTATGTGTATATCATACAATTGAAAGTGTTGTATGTTATATTAAACAGTGTGACTAATCATTTCGGCAGAGTAGAATTATCTCACTCCATCTTGACGCTTGTATGTCGTACAGCTGACTAAGATAAATTTTGTTAAGTGCAGCAATCTGTCGATCACGTAAGCGCCTCAATCACCCGTATATTGGCTAAGAATCAATCCACGAAATCAAACTGCAAGCAACCCAAGCTTTGTTGATTTTAGGCAGCCGTCAAATCCATAAATCCAAAAGTTATTTGACTAAATAATTAATTTAAAAATTATATAATATTAATCAATATAAGTCTATTCCAATCTTTATTAAGTTACGATTAGTTGTATTAAAATAATATTATAAATACGTTAATGATTTTATTTTTTGTGAGAGGGTAACATACACATCCCTAGACCCAGGACGACGAAAACAAACGACATAAAAAACAAACTCTATAAAAACCTATTTAACAACAACAACAACCAATCCTCAAGCGAAACAAGTCATTTTTTTAAGTATTAATGACTTTGATTGATCGTAAAATCTTAGCATAGTTAACACAACCTCACCTCTTCTTCTTCGACTTCCAAATCGTGAATCGTATAGCCTATTCCAATGGGAGGAGGAGATACATAAATAACGAATGATGACCTTGAATCGACATGATTTCATGATATGTAATGTAAGACAGCCTGTTAATATCCCACTAAGTCTTAAAGCCTGTAAAATTCAATGGTGCCAGGTTTGAACCCGTAATCATCGTCTAAGATTCACGAGTTCTAACCACTGGTCCATCTCGTCTCATTGGGCGAAATCTAAAACAAACTGTGGTATTCATTATGGTTAGTCAAATTGAAGTAGATATAAAGGTATGGTGTTGTATTAATAATAATAACTGCCTCGTTGGTCTAGTAACTAGATTGTCCTGGGTTATATAGTGTGTACACTCCTGTGCCTCGGAAAGCACGTAAAGCTGTTGGTTTTGCGCCTGAACCCTTTCCGGTCTTGTCAAATTGCCATCCCATCGGATTATGAGAGTTAGGGAATAGAGAGTGCACCTATGTTTGCGCACACACTTACACTATAATATGTCCTGTACAGTTGGTTAATCTCTCTTGAGATTGGCCGCCGTGGTCGAAATCGGTCTGCAGGACCTGCAGGTCTGCTTTTTTACTTAATTTATATTAATAAAGATAAATTAAGTAAAAAAGCAGTTTTTTTGTGCATAATATAAAAGATCAACTAGCAAATCGCACAAAATATATAATCTAAGGTTTGATAATTATATATTATATTATTTGCATAGTAAAGCTATTGTTTATTTTATTCAACGTAGTTCTTAGTGTCAAAGTATCCAGAAAGAAAATCTCATTGGTTTAAGCGTTGACATATCTGTAAGAAATTTTCGAAAGTGATTTAAATAACTTCAACATTTCTACACTTAAATGTCACTTATTTTATATGTCCCCGTATAATTTTAATATATATGTGATATTATCATTTTTGTTTAAAAAAAAAAAACAAATTAAGAATATATTTTTTATTCTATAATATTTTAGGTTTTTAGGCTACGCGGGGCTAGCAAGCTCGAAGATATTTTAGCATTTGACAGTTACTTCTTGATGATAAAAAAATATATTGATATACCTTAATTTAACTAGGATATGATATCTGGCTTATTATTGTATGTATGTATGTATTGACTTTTCGAAATTCGACTACTTGATCCATTTTATAGTCCATTCATTATATTTTTTATATATTTTTTATTATTTTAGTCAAAAGCTCAAAAATGGAATATAATATATGAAATTGATAACAAACATCGCAAATATATAGATTAGTATAAAAACAGAAGTTTTATCATTCGTACCAAAAGATAACTAATCTATCATTACGTAGAAAACCTAAGATTTAC